>NC_088242.1:5792859-5945749 GCF_036934945.1 Oncorhynchus masou masou
GGAACGTAGTAAACGTGAATTCTGGGACACTCAAATGAGTGTGATATGTTCTGTTTGGTTATATAAGACAACATAAAAACACATTTAAGCTGGTTGGTCGGGGTGGATGAGTGGGCGTATTGATTTGGAACTGGGCTTACCTCCCGGGTCTGACCGTGAAGTCGACTCAGAACAAAAAATGACTTAATTAAGCACGTGTATTTTTGGTATTTATTTGGTTCCCCGTTAGCCGGTGGGAAAGGATCCTCTACTTTTCCTGGGGTCCACACCGAACATGACATGATACATTACATATGTTTAAAACGTCACTCACAGCCTAATTCGTAGGAAGACATAGTCCTTAACCGTGTCTGAACCATGTCCACACTGTCTTTGGGGCGGCAGGGTAGCCTAGTGGTTAGAGCAGGTAGCCTAGTGGTTAGAGGCAGGTAGCCTAGTGGTTAGAGCAGGTAGCCTAGTGGTTAGAGGCAGGTAGCCTAGTGGTTAGAGGCAGGTAGCCTAGTGGCTAGAGGCAGGTAGCCTAGTGGCTAGAGGCAGGTAGCCTAGTGGCTAGAGGCAGGTAGCCTAGTGGCTAGAGGCAGGTAGCCTAGTGGTTAGAGGAAGGTAGCCTAGTGGTTAGAGACAGGTAGCCTAGTGGTTAGAAGCAGGTAGCCTAGTGGTTAGAGACAGGTAGCCTAGTGGTTAGAGACAGGTAGCCTAGTGGTTAGAGGCAGGTAGCCTAGTGGTTAGAAGCAGGTAGCCTAGGGGTTAGAGACAGGTAGCCTAGTGGTTAGAGCAGGTAGCCTAGTGGTTAGAGACAGGTAGCCTAGTGGTTAGAGCATTGGAATTGTACCCGAAAGGTTGCAAGATCAAATCCCAGAGCTGACAAGGTAAAAAAAAGAAAATCTGTTGTTCTGCCCCTGAACAAGGCAGTTAACCCGCTGTTCCTAGGCCGTCATTGTAAATAAGAATTAACCCACTAGGCCGTCATTGTAAATGAGAATTAACCCACTAGGCCCTCATTGTAAATAAGAATTAACCCACTAGGCCGTCATTGTAAATGAGAATTAACCCACTAGGCCGTCATTGTAAATGAGAATTAACCCACTAGGCCGTCATTGTAAATGAGAATTAACCCACTAGGCCCTCATTGTAAATAAGAATTAACCCACTAGGCCCTCATTGTAAATAAGAATTAACCCACTAGGCCGTCATTGTAAATGAGAATTAACCCACTAGGCCGTCATTGTAAATGAGAATTAACCCACTAGGCCACTCATTGTAAATAAGAATTAACCCACTAGGCCGTCATTGTAAATGAGAATTAACCCACTAGGCGTCATTGTAAATGAGAATTAAACCACTAGACCGTCGTTGGCAATAAGAATTAACCCACTAGGCGTCGTTGTAAATAAAGAATTAAACCACTAGTCAAATTGTAAATGAGAATTAACCCACTAGCCGTCGAATTAACCCACTAGGCCGTTATTGTAAATGAGAATTAACCCACAGCCGTCATTGTAAATGAGAATTAAACCACTAGGCCGTCATTGTAAATGAGAATTAACCCACTAGGTCATTGTAAATGAGAATTAACCCACTAGGCCGCTGTTGTAAATGAGAATTAACCCACTAGGCCGTCGTTGTAAATGAGAATTAACCCACTAATTGTAAATAAGAATTAACCCACTAGGCCGTCATTGTAAATGAGGAATTAACCCACTAGGCAGTCATTGTAAATGAGAATTAACCCACTAGGTCGTCATTGTAAATAAGAATTAACCCACTAGGCCGTCATTGTAAATGAGAATTAAACCACTAGGGTCATTGTAAATGAGAATTAACCCACTAGGCCGTCATTGTAAATAAGAATTTGTTCTTAAGCCAAAATGACTGATATTATATCTCCTAAATATTTTGGTGCATTAGGTAATCAGCAGGTTTGAGATTTGAATGTATGTTACGGTAATGAGTGTTGCATAATTTTCAATTTGAAAAACTGTACTGAGCTTGATCAGAGATTCAGTAAACCCTATATATATATATATATATATATATATATGTATGTATGTATGTATGTATGTATGTATGTATGTATGTATGTATGTATGTATGTATGTATGTATGTATGTATGTATGTATGTATGTATGTATGTATGTATGTATGTATGTAATGACATGTATGTATGTATGTATGTATGTATGTATGTATGTATGTGTGTATGTATGTATGTATGTATGTATGTATGTATGTATGATGTATGTATGTATGTATGTATGTATGTATGTATGTATGTATGTAATGTATGTATGTATGTATGTATGATGTATGTATGTATGTATGTATGTATGTATGTATGTATGTATGTAAACTGTATGTATGTATGTATGTATGTATGTATGTAGATGATGTATGTATGTAATGTATGTATGTATGTATGTATGTATGTATGTATGTATGTATGTATGTATGTATGTATGTATGTATGTATGTATGTATGTATGTATGTATGTATGTATGTATGTATGTATGTATGTATGTATGTATGTATGTATGTATGTATGTATGTATGTATGTATGTATGTATGTATGTATGTATGTATATGTATGTATGTATGTATGTATGTAATGTATGTATGTATGTATGTATGTATGTATGTATGTATGTGTATATATATATATATGTATATATGTATGTGTAATTACGTACATGCATTTTCAAAAGTGGACTGACCAAACAAAAATAGAACTGTTTGCCCATAATGACCATTGTTATATTTGGATGAAAAGGGGGGAGTCTTGCAAGCCGAAGAACATCATCCCAACCGTGAAGCAAGGGGGTGGCAGCATCATGTTGTGGGGGTGCTTTGCTGCAGGAGGGACTGGTGCACTTCACAAAATAGATGGCATCATGAGGATAGAAAATTATGTGGATATATTGAAGCAACATTTCAAGACATCAGTCAGGAAGTTAAAGCTTGGTCTAAATGGGTCTTCCAAATGGACAATTACCCAAGCACACTTCCAAAGTTGTGGCAAAATGGCTTAAGGACAACAAAGGTATTGGAGTGTCCATCACAAAGCCCTGACCTTAATCCTATAGAAAATGTGTGGGCAGAACTGAAATAGCATGTGAGCAAGGAAGCCTACAAATGCGTTACACCAGCTCTGTCAGGAGGAATGGGCCAAAATTCACCCAACTTATTGTGGGAAGCTTGTGGAAGGCTAGCCGGGCGTTTGACCCGGGAAATTAAACAATTTAAAGGCATTGCTACCAAATACTAATTGAGTGTATGTAAACTTCTCATCCAATGGGAATCGATGAAAGAAATCAAACCTGAAATAAATCATTCTCCACTATTATTCTGACATTTCACATTCTTAAAATAAAGTGGTGATCCTCACTGACCGTAAACAGGGAAAGGGAATGTCAGGAATAGTGAAACTGAGTTTGTAAACATATTTTGGCTAAGGTGCATGTGCAAACTTCCGACTTCAACTCTATGTAGGTGGCTGACCTTGACCGAATCCTTGGCTTGTAGGTGCTAGAACTGCTCACAGGACAGGACCCATAGCCTGTTCCTGGAGGCTGGAGGCTGTTTCTGGAGGCAGGAGGCTGTTTCTGAAGGCTGAGAGAGAGGCTGAGGCTGTTTCTGAAGGCTGAGAGAGAGGCTGAGGCTGTTTCTGAAGGCTGAGAGAGAGGCTGAGGCTGTTTCTGGAGGCTGAGAGAGAGGCTGAGGCTGTTTCTGAAGGCTGAGAGAGAGGCTGAGGCTGTTTCTGAAGGCTGAGAAGCTGAGGCTGTTTCTGAAGGCTGAGAGGAGGCTGTTTCTGAAGGCAGGAGGCTGTTTCTGAAGGCAGGAGGCTGTTTCTGAAGGCTGAGAGGCTGAGGCTGTTTCTGAAAGCTGAGAGAGAGGCTGAGGCTGTTTCTGAAGGCAGGCTGAGGCTGTTTCTGAAGGCAGGAGGCTGTTTCTGGGCTGAGAGAGAGGCTAAAGGCTGTTTCTGAAGGCTGAGAGAGAGGCTGAGGCTGTTTCTGAAGGCTGAGAGAGAGGCTGAGGCTGTTTCTGAAGGCTGAGAGAGAGGCTGAGGCTGTTTCTGAAGGCAGGAGGCTGTTTCTGAAGGCAGGAGGCTGTTTCTGAAGGCTGAGAGAGAGGCTGAGGCTGTTTCTGAAGGCAGGAGGCTGTTTCTGAAGGCTGAGAAGGCTGAGGCTGTTTCTGAAGGCTGGAGGCTGTTTCTGAAGGCTGAGAGAGGCTGAGGCTGTTTCTGAAGGCTGAGGCTGTTTCTGAAGGCAGAGGCTGGCTGAGGCTGTTTCTGGAGGCAGGAGCTGCTGAGGCTGAGAGAGAGGCTGAGGCTGTTTCTGAAGGCAGGAGCTGTTTCTGAAGGCTGAGCTGTTTCTGAAAGCTGAGAAAGGCTGAGCTGTTTCTGAAGGCTGGAGGCTGAGGCTGGTTCTGAAGGCTGAGAGAGAGGCTGAGGCTGTTTCTGAAGGCTGAGAGAGAGGCTGAGGCTGTTTCTGAAGGCTGAGAGAGGCTGAGGCTGTTTCTGAAGGCAGGCTGAGGCTGTTTCTGAAGGCTGAGAGAGAGGCTGAGCTGTTTCTGCTGTTTCTGAAGGAAGGCTGGAGAGAGGCTGAGGCTGTTTCTGAAGGCTGAGGGAGAGAGAGGCTGAGGCTGTTTCTGAAGGCAGCTGAGGCTGTTTCTGAAGGCTGAGAGAGAGGGAGGCTGTTTCTGAAGGCTGAGAGAGGCTGAGGCTGTTTCTGAAGGCAGAGGCTGTTTCTGAAGGCAGGAGGCTGTTTCTGAAGGCAGAGGCTGAGGCTGTTTCTGTTTCTGAAGGCTGAGAGAGAGGCTGAGGCTGTTTCTGAAGGCTGAGAGAGAGGCTGAGGCTGTTTTCTGAAGCTGCTGAGAGAGGCTGAGGCTGAGGCTGTTTCTGAAGGCTGAGAGAGAGGTTTCTGAGGCTGTTTCTGAAGGCTGAGGCTGAGGCTGTTTCTGAGGCTGAGGCTGTTTCTGAAGGCTGAGAGAGAGGCTGAGGCTGTTTCTGAAGGCTGAGAGAGGCTGAGGGCTGAGGCTGTTTCTGAAGGCAGGAGGCTGTTTCTGAGCTGAGGCTGTTTCAGGCAGGAGGCTGTTTCTGAAGGCTGAGAGAGAGGCTGAGGCTGTTTCTGAAGGCTGAGAGAGGAGGCTGTTTCTGAAGCCGGGGCAGGAGGTTTCTGAGGCTGTTTCTGAAGGCTGAGAGAGAGGCTGAGGCTGTTTCTGAAGGCTGAGAGAGAGGCTGAGGCTGTTTCTGAAGGCAGAGAGCTGTTTCTGAAGGCTGAGGAGGCTGTTTCTGAAGGCAGGAGGCTGTTTCTGAAGGCTGAGAGAGAGGCTGAGGCTGTTTCTGAAGGCAGGAGGCTGTTTCTGAAGGCAGGAGGCTGTTTCTGAAGGCAGAGAGAGAGGCTGAGGCTGTTTCTGAGGAGGCTGTTTCTGAAGGCAGGCTGAGGCTGTTTCTGAAGGCTGGAGGCTGTTTCTGAGAGGAGAGGCTGTTTCTGAAGGCTGAGGAGGCTGTTTCTGAAAGATGAGAAGGCTGAGGCTGTTTCTGAAGGCAGGAGGCTATTTCTGAAGGCAGGAGGCTGTTTCTGAAGGCTGAGAGAGAGGCTGAGGCTGTTTCTGAAGGCTGAGAGAGAGGCTGAGGCTGTTTCTGAAGGCAGAGAGAGAGGCTGAGGCTGTTTCTGGAGGCAGGAGGCTGTTTCTGAAGGCTGAGAGAGAGGCTGAGGCTGTTTCTGAAGGCAGGAGGCTGTTTCTGAAGGCAGGAGGCTGTTTCTGAAGGCTGAGAGAGAGGCTGAGGCTGTTTCTGAAGGCAGGAGGCTGTTTCTGAAGGCTGAGAGAGAGGCTGAGGCTGTTTCTGAAGGCTGAGAGAGAGGCTGAGGCTGTTTCTGAAGGCAGGAGGCTATTTCTGAAGGCAGGAGGCTGTTTCTGAAGGCTGAGAGAGAGGCTGAGGCTGTTTCTGAAGGCTGAGAGAGAGGCTGAGGCTGTTTCTGAAGGCAGGAGGCTGTTTCTGAAGGCAGGAGGCTGTTTCTGAAGGCTGAGAGAGAGGCTGAGGCTGTTTCTGAAGGCTGAGAGAGAGGCTGAGGCTGTTTCTTTGAGGCTGTTTCTGAAGGCAGGAGGCTGTTTCTGAAGGCTGAGAGAGAGGCTGAGGCTGTTTCTGAAAGCTGAGAGAGAGGCTGAGGCTGTTTCTGAAGGCAGGAGGCTGTTTCTGAAGGCTGAGAGAGAGGCTGAGGCTGTTTCTGAAGGCTGAGAGAGAGGCTGAGGCTGTTTCTGAAGGCAGGAGAGAGAGAGGCTGAGGCTGTTTCTGAAGGCTGAGAGAGAGGCTGAGGCTGTTTCTGAAGGCAGAGAGAGAGGCTGAGGCTGTTTCTGAAGGCAGGAGGCTGTTTCTGAAGGCTGAGAGAGAGGCTGAGGCTGTTTCTGAAGGCAGAGGCTGTTTCTGAAGGCAGGAGGCTGTTTCTGAAGGCTGAGAGAGGCTGAGGCTGTTTCTGAAGGCTGAGAGAGAGGCTGAGCTGTTTCTGAAGGCTGAGAGAGAGGCTGAGGCTGTTTCTGAAGGCAGGAGAGGAGGGCTGAAGGCTGAGAGAGAGGCTGAGGCTGTTTCTGAAGGCTGAGAGAGAGGCTGAGGCTGTTTCTGAAGGCAGGAGGCTGTTTCTGAGGCTGTTTCTGAAGGCTGAGAGAGGCTGAGGCTGTTTCTGAAGGCTGAGAGAGAGGCTGAGGCTGTTTCTGAAGGCAGGAGGCTGTTTCTGCAAGGCTGAGGCTGAGAGAGAGGCTGAGGCTGTTTCTGAAGGCTGAGAGAGAGGCTGAGGCTGTTTCTGAAGGCAGGAGGCTGTTTCTGAAGGCTGAGAGAGAGGCTGAGGCTGTTTCTGAAGGCTGAGAGAGAGGCTGAGGCTGTTTCTGAAGGCTGAGAGAGAGGCTGAGGCTGTTTCTGAAGGCAGGAGGCTGTTTCTGAAGGCTGAGAGAGAGAGGCTGAGGCTGTTTCTGAAGGCTGTTTCTGGAGAGGCTGAGGCTGTTTCTGAAGGCAGGGAGGCTGTTTCTGAAGGCTGAGAGAGAGGCTGAGGCTGTTTCTGAAGGCTGAGAGAGAGGCTGAGGCTGTTTCTGAGGCAGGAGGCTGTTTCTGAAGGCAGGAGGCTGTTTCTGAAGGCTGAGAGAGGCTGAGGCTGCTGAGGCTGTTTCTGAAGGCAGGAGGCTGTTTCTGAAGGCAGGAGGCTGTTTCTGAAAGAGCAGGCTGAGGCTGTTTCTGAAGGCTGAGAGAGAGGCTGAGGCTGCTGAGGCTGTTTCTGAAGGCTGAGAGAGAGGCTGAGGCTGTTTCTGAAGGCTGAGAGAGAGGCTGAGGCTGTTTCTGAAGGCAGGAGGCTGTTTCTGAAGGCAGGAGGCTGAGGCTGTTTCTGAAGGCTGAGGCTGTTTCTGAAGGCAGGAGGCTGTTTCTGAGGCTGAGGCTGTTTCTGAAGGCTGAGAGGCTGAGGCTGTTTCTGAAGGCTGAGAGAGAGGCTGAGGCTGTTTCTGAAGGCTGAGAGAGGCTGAGGCTGTTTCTGAAGGCTGAGAGAGAGGCTGAGGCTGTTTCTGAAGGCTGAGAGAGAGGCTGAGGCTGTTTCTGAAGGCTGAGAGAGAGGCTGAGGCTGTTTCTGAAGGCAGAGAGAGGCTGTTTCTGAAGAGAGGCTGAGGCTGTTTCTGAAGGAAGGCTGTTTCTGAGGGAGGGCTGAGAGAGGCTGAGGCTGTTTCTGAAGGCTGAGAGAGGCTGAGGCTGTTTCTGAAGGCAGGAGGCTGTTTCTGAAGGCAGGAGGCTGTTTCTGAAGGCTGAGAGAGAGGCTGAGGCTGTTTCTGAAGGCTGAGAGAGAGGCTGAGGCTGTTTCTGAAGGCTGAGAGAGAGGCTGAGGCTGTTTCTGAAGGCAGAGAGAGAGGCTGAGGCTGTTTCTGGAGGCAGGAGGCTGTTTCTGAAGGCTGAGAGAGAGGCTGAGGCTGTTTCTGAAGGCAGGAGGCTGTTTCTGAAGGCAGGAGGCTGTTTCTGAAGGCTGAGAGAGAGGCTGAGGCTGTTTCTGAAGGCTGAGAGAGAGGCTGAGGCTGTTTCTGAAGGCAGGAGGCTGTTTCTGAAGGCAGGAGGCTGTTTCTGAAGGCAGGAGGCTGTTTCTGAAGGCTGAGAGAGAGGCTGAGGCTGTTTCTGAAGGCTGAGAGAGAGGCTGAGGCTGTTTCTGAAGGCTGAGAGAGAGGCTGAGGCTGTTTCTGAAGGCTGAGAGAGAGGCTGAGGCTGTTTCTGAAGGCAGGAGGCTGTTTCTGAAGGTAGGAGGCTGTTTCTGAAGGCTGAGAGAGAGGCAGGAGGCTGTTTCTGAAGGCTGAGAGAGAGGCTGAGGCTGAAGGCAGGAGATTATGTGATGTTGCGTTATCATATTATGTATTTTATCTGTCGTTTTTGTTTCCTGTTTGGACCCCAGGAAGAGTAGTGGGGATCCCAATAAATACTGCTAATGTTACTGATCCTCAATACAACAAAAAAATACTTAAATGTGTCCATTTTAATTGAAATGCTGTAGAATCCCTATGGAGCACTGCTTCTTCTGATTAGTGCCAGTATGGTCGACCTGTGGCCTCTCATTGGCCAATACATAGCATCATCAACCCAGGGTTCTATACATCTCTGACTGCAGCTGGTACTGTCACGTAGTCAGTTGCCCCTGTGTTCATTTAGCAGCAGGGGGGGGGGGGGGTAAATTTAAACGACTAAAACGAGATATAAAGTATGGAAAAAAGACAATGGAGATCCTTTGGATAACTGGGTCCATGTGGAAGTTGTGCATCTGATACTGTAGTGTATGTTGCACAGTTGGCTGATACTGCTGTGTTTTCTCTCTGACTTAGACACAGGTTGTTTTGAGTGTTTTTTTTTACTGTTTTGCGTCAAGGTTACCACACACTAAACCCTATGCACTCAGTACGCTCTGTGTGTGGACTAGAGTGACAGCCGTCCATTTGATGAGTCGAAGCGCAGACCGAAGGTTTGTTTGTTCTAAGAAGTCCCCTCTCTCTCCTTTGCTGATTCTGCATATTAGAGTCAATGAAATATGTTGACGGGAATATGGGAACATCCTAACCAATCCCAAATGGGACCCTATGTCCTACATAGTGCATTACTTCTGACCAGAACCTTATGGGCCCTAGTGCACTATGTAGGGAATAGGGTGCCATTTTGGAACATCCTAGACTGATAATGACTCATCAGTTCTGATAAGCATGTGTAAGTATTCTTGTTTTTCTTCTTGTGAGTCATTGATTTATTAGGAAAGTATGCTGTTGCTTGCGTTCAGTTCTGTAGATGGGTCTGGACTTGCATAGTTCAACTGTTCTATAGTTCATGAGGAAGATGTAGGCTAGATGACGTGTCAAACTCAAGACTGGCCCGTGAGCCCGTTTAGACTGGCCCGTGAGCCCGTTTAGACTGGCCCGTGAGCCCGTTTAGACTGGCCCGTGAGCCCGTTTAGACTGGCCCGTGAGCCCGTTCAGTATGGCCCGCGGGTGGTTTGAGTTGGTTTAAAAAAAAAAAAACCTCATTCAACATTGAAATTATTAAAATTAAATCTAACCTGTGTAGAAATGATAATGACCCTGCATCTATAGTCGGTTCACCCTGTCCAGTCATCTATAGTCGGTTCACCCTGTCCAGTCATCTATAGTCTGTTCACCCTGTCCAGTCATCTATAGTCGGTTCACCCTGTCCAGTCATCTGTAGTCTGTTCACCCTGTCCAGTCATCTATAGTCGGTTCACCCTGTCCAGTCATCTATAGTCTGTTCACCCTGTCCAGTCATCTATAGTCTGTTCACCCTGTCCAGTCATCTGTAGTCTGTTCACCCTGTCCAGTCATCTATAGTCGGTTCACCCTGTCCAGTCATCTATAGTCGGTTCACCCTGTCCAGTCATCTATAGTCGGTTCACCCTGTCCAGTCATCTGTAGTCTGTTCACCCTGTCCAGTCATCTATAGTCGGTTCACCCTGTCCAGTCATCTATAGTCTGTTCACCCTGTCCAGTCATCTATAGTCTGTTCACCCTGTCCAGTCATCTGTAGTCGGTTCACCCTGTCCAGTCATCTATAGTCGGTTCACCCTGTCCAGTCATCTATAGTCGGTTCACCCTGTCCAGTCATCTATAGTCGGTTCACCCTGTCCAGTCATCTGTAGTCGGTTCACCCTGTCCAGTCATCTGTAGTCTGTTCACCCTGTCCAGTCATCTGTAGTCGGTTCACCCTGTCCAGTCGTCTATAGTCTGTTCACCCTGTCCAGTCATCTATAGTCTGTTCACCCTGTCCAGACGTCTACGTCACCTAGCATGTTGTTGTAGTTGAAGCAGTCTGTTGGTTGACGTCACTGAGCATGTTGTTGTAGTTAAAGCAGTCTGTTGGTTGGCGTCACTGAGCATGTTGTTGTAGTTAAAGCAGTCTGTTGGTCAACGTCACTGAGCATGTTGTTGTAGTTAAAGCAGTCTGTTGGTTGGCGTCACTGAGCATGTTGTTGTAGTTAAAGCAGTCTGTTGGTTGGCGTCACTGAGCATGTTGTTGTAGTTGAAGCAGTCTGTTGGTTGGCGTCACTGAGCATGTTGTTGTAGTTAAAGCAGTCTGTTGCTCAACGTCACTGAGCATGTTGTTGTAGTTAAAACAGTCTGTTGGTTGGCGTCACTGAGCATGTTGTTGTAGTTAAAGCAGTCTGTTGGTTGACGTCACTGAGCATGTTGTTGTAGTTAAAGCAGTCTGTTGGTTGGCATCACTGAGCATGTTGTTGTAGTTAAAGCAGTCTGTTGGTTGGCATCACTGAGCATGTTGTTGTAGTTAAAGCAGTCTGTTGGTTGGCGTCACTGAGCATGTTGTTGTAGTTAAAGCAGTCTGTTGGTTGGCGTCACTGAGCATGTTGTTGTAGTTAAAGCAGTCTGTTGGTTGGCGTCACTGAGCATGTTGTTGTAGTTAAAGCAGTCTGTTGGTCAACGTCACTGAGCATGTTGTTGTAGTTAAAGCAGTCTGTTGGTTGGCGTCACTGAGCATGTTGTTGTAGTTAAAGCAGTCTGTTGCTCAACGTCACTTAGCATGTTGTTGTAGTTAAAGCAGTCTGTTGGTTGGCGTCACTGAGCATGTTGTTGTAGTTAAAGCAGTCTGTTGGTTGGCGTCACTGAGCATGTTGTTGTAGTTAAAGCAGTCTGTTGGTTGGCGTCACTGAGCATGTTGTTGTAGTTAAAGCAGTCTGTTGGTTGGCGTCACTGAGCATGTTGTTGTAGTTAAAGCAGTCTGTTGGTTGGCGTCACTGTGCATGTTGTTGTAGTTAAAGCAGTCTGTTGGTTGACGTCACTGAGCATGTTGTTGAAGTTAAAGCAGTCTGTTGGTCAACGTCACTGAGCATGTTGTTGTAGTTAAGGCAGTCTGTTGGTTGGCGTCACTGAGCATGTTGTTGTAGTTAAAGCAGTCTGTTGGTTGGCGTCACTGAGCATGTTGTTGTAGTTAAAGCAGTCTGTTGGTTGACGTCACTGAGCATGTTGTTGTAGTTAAAGCAGTCTGTTGGTTGGCGTCACTGAGCATGTTGTTGTAGTTAAAGCAGTCTGTTGGTCAACGTCACTGAGCATGTTGTTGTAGTTAAAGCAGTCGGTTGGTTGACGTCACTGAGCATGGGAAAAAAGGCTCAGACATGAGCATGAGACCCTTACTGAAATCTCAGTTATATCAATGTTAGGGTTACGTGCTGACCCACACCGCTCACATCACAAAATACATTTACACATACATGTTATTCAGTCATCAGTGCACCCACACGGCTCACATTCGTCAACGAGCATCTGCGTCGCCAGGCGCTGAAATAGAACTTGGTTCTATTTGTGACGCTTGACAAGCTGCAAGCCCCGCCTCTCCCATCTCCTCATTGTTTTTTTAGGAGCATATACCCACGTGGGTGATTGAAAGATGAACTGTCCACACTCCAGTCCAGTTGGTGGTGGTAATGCACCTTTCAGTTGGTTGCCAACCACCATATAAAGTCCAACGAAGAAGAAGAAGCCTGAAGGAGGAGAGATTACTAGAAACTAACTCTGTTAACTTTTTTTATCTGTGGATAAATTGTCGGAGTAGAGGACCTTGTGTCTTTCAGGTAAAATAACAATCTAATGTTTATATCCCAAGACAAATTAGCTAGCAATGTTAACTTGTTTAAAGTTGAAATGGATTCAACTTTGAATAGTAGGTTATACTGACAAATGATTAATTGACTTAACCATCTTTTATTTGTCAAAGTAAATTTGGTATCAGTTAGGATATCATGAAATCTAAAGTTGATAAAGAGTTTTTGATAAAGTCCATGCAACTTTGAGTTTTGGGAAGATTTGAAAATAGGACACTGCCCCTTTTTTTTAAGACAAATGTGCCAAACGAGATATGGACACTGCTACAGTAGGCTAGCTAAGCTGAATCAGTTGTAGCCACCATATTGGTAGTATGTTCATTATTAAAGGCTTACTTTTGTAAATCACTTTGCCTTAAATAAATAAGCTCAGCGAGTAGAGTTGCTTTGCCTTAAATAAATAAGCTCAGCGAGTAGTGTTGCTTTGCCTTAAATAAATAAGCTCAGCGAGTAGAGTTGCTTTGCCTTAAATAAATAAGCTCAGCGAGTAGTGTTGCTTTGCCTTAAATAAATAAGCTCAGCGAGTAGTGTTGCTTTGCCTTAAATAAATAAGCTCAGCGAGTAGTGTTGCTTTGCCTTAAATAAATAAGCTCAGCGAGTAGTGTTGCTTTGCCTTAAATAAATAAGCTCAGCGAGTAGTGTTGCTTTGCCATAAATAAATAAGCTCAGCGAGTAGTGTTGCTTTGCCTTAAATAAATAAGCTCAGCGAGTAGTGTTGCTTTGCCTTAAATAAATAAGCTCAGCGAGTAAAGTTGCTTTGCCATAAATAAATAAGCTCAGCGAGTAGTGTTGCTTTGCCTTAAATAAATAAGCTCAGCGAGTAGTGTTGCTTTGCCTTAAATAAATAAGCTCAGCGAGTAGAGTTGCTTTGCCTTAAATAAATAAGCTCAGCGAGTAGTGTTGCTTTGCCTTAAATAAATAAGCTCAGCGAGTAGAGTTTCTTTGCCTTAAATAAATAAGCTCAGCAAGTAGAGTTGCTTTGCCTTAAATAAATAAGCTCAGCGAGTAGAGTTGCTTTGCCTTAAATAAATAAGCTCAGCGAGTAGAGTTGCTTTGCCTTAAATAAATAAGCTCAGCGAGTAGTGTTGCTTTGCCTTAAATAAATAAGCTCAGCGAGTAGAGTTGTGTTGCTCTGGACAGCGTGTGTTTTTACACCCCCCCCAGCGGCCATTGTTAATGTCTTACCCTGCACACAAAAGAAAATACAGATAACAAGAGGCTGTGGATATCGACTCATCGTTACCACATTATATGGGACATTAGATTCATGCTCTCGGCCTTGGTGTAGAAATTCGACTGCAACACACCCGGCAGACTGTCAAACCAGCAGTGTTTTCCTGTCATCGCTCACTTTGTGACTGACAGGTCGCCTGTCCTATCGATAGATGGCTAGAAGATGCATATCGTCCATTGTAGCGGGAGGACCGTTATTCTGACTAGCACATTTTAATTGTAGCGAGAGGACCTTTATTCTGACTAGCACATTTTAATTGTAGCGGGAGAGGACCTTTATTCTGACTAGCACATTTTAATTGTAGCGAGAGGACCTTTATTCTGACTAGCACATTTTAATTGTAGCGGGAGAGGACCTTTATTCTGACTAGCACATTTTAATTGTAGCGAGAGGACCTTTATTCTGACTAGCACATTTTAATTGTAGCGAGAGGACCTTTATTCTGACTAGCACATTTTAATTGTAGCGAGAGGACCTTTATTCTGACTAGCACATTTTAATTGTAGCGGGAGGACCTTTATTCTGACTAGCACATTTTAATTGTAGCGGGAGAGGACCGTTATTCTGACTAGCACATTTTAATTGTAGCGAGAGGACCTTTATTCTGACTAGCACATTTTAATTGTAGCGAGAGGACCTTTATTCTGACTAGCACATTTTAATTGTAGCGGGAGAGGACCGTTATTCTGACTAGCACATTTTAATTGTAGCGGGAGAGGACCGTTATTCTGACTAGCACATTTTAATTGTAGCGGGAGAGGACCGTTATTCTGACTAGCACATTTTAATTGTAGCGAGAGAGGACCGTTATTCTGACTAGCACATTTTAATAGCAGCGGGAGAGGACCGTTATTCTGACTAGCACATTTTAATAGCAGCCTGATGGATCTAAGTGGGAAAAGTCCCAGGCTGAAAGTGGACTGACCGGCTGTACAGCAGACAGCGGAAAACACTGAATAATAAGGGTTAGGGGTTAGGGGTTAGGGGTTAGATGGTTAGGGTTAGGGGTTAGGGGTTAGGGGTTAGGGTTAGGGTTAGATGGTTAGGGTTAGGGTTAGGGGTTAGGGTTGGGGTTAGGGGTTAGGGGTTAGGGTTAGGGGTTAGGGTTAGGGTTAGATGGTTAGGGTTAGGGTTAGGGGTTAGGGTTAGGGGTTAGGGGTTAGGGTTAGGGGTTGGGGTTAGGGTTGGGGTTAGGGTTAGGGTTAGGGTTAGGGGTTAGGGGTTAGGGTTAGGGGTTGGGGTTAGGGTTAGGGGTTAGGGTTGGGGTTAGGGTTAGGGGTTAGGGGTTAGGGTTAGGGGTTAGGGTTAGGGGTTAGGGTTAGGGTTAGATGGTTAGGGTTAGGGGTTAGGGGTTAGGGTTAGGGGTTAGGGTTAGGGTTGGGGTTAGGGTTAGGAAAACACTGTAAATAATAAGGGTTAGGGTTAGGGGTTAGGGTTAGGGGTTAGGGGTTAGGGTTAGGGTTAGGGTTAGGGTTAGGTTAGGGGTTAGGGTTAAGGGTTAGGGTTGGGGTTAGGGTTTGGGGTTAGGGGTTAGGGTTAGGGGTTAGGGTTAGGGTTAGATGGTTAGGGTTAGGGGTTAGGGTTAGGGGTTAGGGGTTAGGGTTAGGGGTTAGGGTTAGGGTTGGGGTTAGGGTTAGGAAAACACTGTAAATAATAAGGGTTAGGGTTAGGGGTTAGGGTTAGGGGTTAGGGTTAGGGGTTAGGGTTAGGGGTTAGGGTTAGGGGTTAGGGTTAAGGGTTAGGGTTAGGGGTTAGGGTTAGATGGTTAGGGTTAGGGGTTAGGGTTAGGGGTTAGGGTTAGGGGTTAGATGGTTAGGGGTTAGGGTTAGGGGTTAGATGGTTAGGGGTTAGGGTTAGGGGTTAGGGTTAAGGGTTAGGGGTTAGGGGTTAGGGTTAGATGGTTAGGGGTTAGGGTTAGGGGTTAGGGTTAGGGGTTAGAGGGTTAGGGTTAGGAAAACACTGACTGTCTGGAAATAATAAGGGTTAGGGTTAGGGGTTAGGGTTAGGGTTAGAGGCTAATGGGCTACGAGGCGTTTCTCAGTCTAGGCTAATGGGCTAAGAGGCGTTTCTCAGACTAGGCTAATGGGCTAAGAGGTGTTTCTCAGACTAGGCTAATGGGCTAAAAGGCGTTTCTCAGACTAGGCTAATGGGCTAAGAGGTGTTTCTCAGACTAGGCTAATGGGCTAAGAGGCTAACCAATAATCTGATGTGTATACTGCAAAAAAACCTGTTATTTTTCCCTGCCTCTTTGCCCTTTGACCTACTAACACCAACATTACCCCACACACACACATTACCAGCGCTGTTCTGCTCATCTGTCCCAACACTAACCCATTAATACTCCTCCTGGAATGCTGTGACATCACGCTGACAGAGAAAAAAGAGAGTGGCCGGGAGTTGAGAGAGCAAGGAACGGAGAGGGAGGGAGAGAGGTGATAGGTCAAGGAATGGCGAGAGGGACAGAGGACAGAGGGAGGCTGCGAGAGAACAATAGATTAATAGAGGGTATAGACCCCACAGTCTCAACCCGGAGAGGAGACGAGACCCCACAGTCTCAACCAGGAGAGGAGACAAGACACCACAGTCTCAACCAGGAGAGGAGACAAGACACCACAGTCTCAACCCGGAGAGGAGACAAGACACCACAGTCTCAACCAGGAGAGGAGACAAGACACCACAGTCTCAACCAGGAGAGGAGACAAGACACCACAGTCTCAACCAGGAGAGGAGACGAGACACCACAGTCTCAACCAGGAGAAGAGACGAGACACCACAGTCTCAACCCGGAGAGGAGACGAGACACCACAGTCTCAACCCGGAGAGGAGACGAGACACCACAGTCTCAACCAGGAGAGGAGACGAGACACCACAGTCTCAACCAGGAGAGGAGACGAGACACCACAGTCTCAACCAGGAGAGGAGACGAGACACCACAGTCTCAACCAGGAGAGGAGACGAGACACCACAGTCTCAACCAGGAGAGGAGACGAGACACCACAGTCTCAACCAGGAGAGGAGACGAGACACCACAGTCTCAACCCGGAGAGGAGACGAGACACCACAGTCTCAACCCGGAGAGGAGACGAGACACCACAGTCTCAACCAGGAGAGGAGACGAGACACCACAGTCTCAACCAGGAGAGGAGACGAGACACCACAGTCTCAACCAGGAGAGGAGACGAGACACCACAGTCTCAACAAGATCAATCGGACCTCCCGGTCGTGGCCGGTTACGACAGAGCCTGGGAGCGAACCGAGGGTCTCTGGTGGCACAGCTGGCGCTGCGGTACAGCGCCACCCGGGAGGCCCCGTAATGCACTAGTTTTGACCAGAGCCCTATGGGTAACGTAGTGCACTAGTTTTGACCAGAGCCCTATGGGTAACGTAGTGCACTAGTTTTGACCAGAGCCCTATGGGTAACGTAGTGCACTAGTTTTGACCAGAGCCCTATGGGTAACGTAGTGCACTAGTTTTGACCAGAGCCCTATGGGTAACGTAGTGCACTAGTTTTGACCAGAGCCCTATGGGTAACGTAGTGCACTAGTTTTGACCAGATCCCTATGGGTAACGTAGTGCACTGGTTTTGACCAGAGCCCTATGGGTAACGTAGTGCACTAGTTTTGACCAGAGCCCTATGGGTAACGTAGTGCACTAGTTTTGACCAGAGCCCTATGGGTAACGTAGTGCACTGGTTTTGACCAGAGCCCTATGGGTAACGAGTGCACTAGTTTTGACCAGAGCCCTATGGGTAACGTAGTGCACTAGTTTTGACCAGAGCCCTATGGGTAACGTAGTGCACTAGTTTAGACCAGAGCCCTATGGGTAACGTAGTGCACTAGTTTTGACCAGAGCCCTATGGGTAACGTAGTGCACTAGTTTTGACCAGAGCCCTATGGGTAACGTAGTGCACTAGTTTTGACCAGAGCCCTATGGGTAACGTAGTGCACTAGTTTTGACCAGAGCCCTATGGGTAACGTAGTGCACTAGTTTAGACCACCATTGCCGGAGCCTTTGACCCATTCACCATGTATAAACTCCCTCAAACACTCTGCAAGACAGCTTGTTCAGCTCCTGTCGTCTTCTCTCTCATCTTTTAGACCCCTTCCCCAACGATAATACAAAGCCTTTTGTTTTGAGACGACCTGACCTGACTGTTCAGATGAGAAGCGTGACGTAGACATCAAAACCATGCTATTAATAGAGTAATAACATCTGACTGTTCAGATGAGAAGCGTGACGTAGACATCAAAACCATGCTATTAATAGAGTAACAACATCTGACTGTTCAGATGAGAAGCGTGACGTAGACATCAAAACCATGCTATTAATAGAGTAATAACATCTGACTGTTCAGATGAGAAGCGTGACGTAGACATCAAAACTATGCTATTAATAGAGTAATAACATCTGACTGTTCAGATGAGAAGCGTGACGTAGACATCAAAACCATGCTATTAATAGAGTAATAACATCTGACTGTTCAGATGAGAAGCGTGACGTAGACATCAAAACCATGCTATTAATAGAGTAATAACATCTGACTGTTCAGATGAGAAGCGTGACGTAGACATCAAAACCATGCTATTAATAGAGTAATAACATCTGACTTTAATAACAGGACACAATTACAGTTTAGTTCATCGTGTTCTGTAACAGATTAGATTATTCATATTTTTTGTTTAGTATTCATTATGTTACAACAGTTGTGTCCTCTGTTAAGAGTAGTTGAAAACAATATCTGGCCTTAATGGATACATGTCGGTCTGTTGAGATGCCCGTATTACCGCCACTTCTGCAGCCAATAAGATTTACGGTAATCTAATTTTATGCACCCTGGACATGTGTTGGTAGTATCCAACTAGCAAACGACCATCCAAGTCCTAATGGCCTGGTTCTCAGGGCTCTATTGTCCCTCCATCAGGTCCTAATGGCCTGGTACTCAGGGCTCTATTGTCCCTCCATCAGGTCCTAATGGCCTGGTTCTCAGGGCTCTATTGTCCCTCCATCAGGTCCTAATGGCCTGGTACTCAGGGCTCTATTGTCCCTCCATCGCGTCCTAATGGCCTGGTACTTAGGGCTCTATTGTCCCTCCATCAGGTTCTAATGGCCTGGTACTCAGGGCTCTATTGTCCCTCCATCAGGTCCTAATGGCCAGGTACTCAGGGCTCTATTGTCCCTCCATCAGGTCCTAATGGCCTGGTTCTCAGGGCTCTATTGTCCCTCCATCAGGTCCTAATGGCCTGGTATTCAGGGCTCTATTGTCCCTCCATCAGGTCCTAATGGCCTGGTTCTCAGGGCTCTATTGTCCCTCCATCAGGTCCTAATGGCCTGGTTCTCAGGGCTCTATTGTCCCTCCATCAGGTCCTAATGGCCTGGTACTCAGGGCTCTATTGTCCCTCCATCAGGTCCTAATGGCCAGGTACTCAGGGCTCTATTGTCCCTCCATCAGGTCCTAATGGCCTGGTTCTCAGGGCTCTATTGTCCCTCCATCAGGTCCTAATGGCCTGGTACTCAGGGCTCTATTTGCCCCTCCATCAGGTCCTAATGGCCTGGTACTCAGGGCTCTATTGTCCCTCCATCAGGTCCTAATGGCCTGGTTCTCAGGGCTCTATTGTCCCTCCATCAGGTCCTAATGGCCTGGTTCTCAGGGCTCTATTGTCCCTCCATCAGGTCCTAATGGCCTGGTACTCAGGGCTCTATTGTCCCTCCATCAGGTCCTAATGGCCTGGTACTCAGGGCTCTATTGTCCCTCCATCAGGTCCTAATGGCCTGGTTCTCAGGGCTCTATTGTCCCTCCATCAGGTCCTAATGGCCTGGTTCTCAGGGCTCCATTGTCCCTCCATCAGGTCCTAATGGCCTGGTACATCAGGGCTCTATTGTCCCTCCATCAGGTCCTAATGGCCTGGTACTCAGGGCACTATTGTCCCTCCATCAGGTCCTAATGGCCTGGTTCTCAGGGCTCTATTGTCCCTCCATCAGGTCCTAATGGCCTGGTACTCAGAGCTCTACTGTCCCTCCATCAGGTCCTAATGGCCTGGTACTCAGGGCTCTATCGTCCCTCCATCAGGTCCTAATGGCCTGGTTCTCAGGACTCTATTGTCCCTCCATCAGGTCCTAATAGCCTGGTACACAGGGCTCTATTGTCCCTCCATCAGGTCCTAATGGCCTGGTTCTCAGGGCTCCATTGTCCCTCCATCAGGTCCTAATGGCCTGGTACATCAGGGCTCTATTGTCCCTCCATCAGGTTCTAATGGCCTGGTACTCAGGGCTCTATTGTCCCTCCATCAGGTTCTAATGGCCTGGTACTCAGGGCTCTATTGTCCCTCCATCAGGTCACTAATGGCCTGGTACTCAGGGCTCTATTGTCCCTCAATGGTAAATAAAATTGGGGGTGGGGTCATTGTTACTGATTTGGTAACAGAATGACACATTTGAATCACTGAAACCAAGTAGATATCAGTAAACTTCTGAAATGTCATTATCCTCCTCATGAGGGAGAGACATTTTGAAAATATCTTACAGATGTGGGTTTTTGGTAACGGAATGAGAAGACAATGTTTCTTAAACTTACAGAATTAAAATGATTACTGCCAAACTAAATGTTGATGTTAGTTGGAGGCGGTTCAACATCATTCTGTTCTTCTGTATTTCTGGTCCCTTTTCAGACATCTATTACATAGAGCCAATCACGTCTGTTTATTGACATAGAGCCAATCACGTCTGTTTATTGACATAGAGCCAATCACGTCTGTTTATTGACATAGAGCCAGTCACGTCTGTTTATTGACATAGAGCAAGTAACGTCTGTTTATTGACATAGAGCCAATCACGTCTGTTTATTGACATAGAGCCAATCACGTCTGTTTATTGACATAGAGCCAGTCACGTCTGTTTATTGACATAGAGCAAGTAACGTCTGTTTATTGACATAGAGCCAATCACGTCTGTTTATTGACATAGAGCCAATCACGTCTGTTTATTGACATAGAGCCAATCACGTCTGTTTATTGACATAGAGCCAATCACGTCTGTTTATTGACATAGAGCCAGTCACGTCTGTTTATTGACATAGAGCCAGTCACGTCTGTTTATTGACATAGAGCCAATCACGTCTGTTTATTGACATAGAGCCAGTCACGTCTGTTTATTGACATAGAGCCAATCACGTCTGTTTATTGACATAGAGCCAATCACGTCTGTTTATTGACATAGGTGCACAATGGGTAAAACGGGAGCTTCTTGAGGTCAGTCATTCCTGCAGCGCGACTTTAGTGAGGTGGCCAAGTATGACATTCACTAATGTTTGACAGCTATATATCTTAACTATTAAGTTAACTATCTAAGCTGTGGCTAATTACATTTTCTTTAGCTGGGTTTTTGCTAATGTTAGCGACGTGGCTTTGCAAGATCTAGCTCAAATCAAATCAAATTTTATTTGTCAGATACACATGGTTAGCAGATGTTAATGCGAGTGTAGCGAAATCCTTGTGCTTCCGACAATGCAGTTATAACCAACAAGTAATCTAACTAACAATTCCAAAACTACTGTCTTATACACTGTAAGGGGATAAAGAATATGTACATAAAGATATATGAATGAGTGATGGTACAGAGCAGCATAGGCAAGATACAGTAGATGGTATCGAGATGGTATTCTTGGTAACAGCAGCAGACAAAATCCCCGGTCAGATCCCTGCTGCCTAATGTGTTTTTTTTGCGTGCTGCAAACTGTGTTTTGAGTTACTTGCATGTCCTAGTAATATATAATTCTCATGTGCTCCTTAGCATTTACCTAGCATTTACTATGGGAATTTCTTAGTACTTGTTAGCATTTTGTTAGCATTCTGTTAAGTAAACGTAATAAAAAATAATTGTCCCTGGATGACACGGGTACGGTATGGAAGTCTAGATACCACCCAACCATTGTATAACCGGTATTTCTGATACCCTCCTTAGCAGAGGTGTCCAATTATAAAAAGGCACACCTGTACAAGTGTGAAATTGGACAAATATAATCACCTACCTCTGAATTGCCTAAATTCCCCGGTCTTCTCTCCTCCAGGTGTTTAAGATGCTGCAGTGAGTTCGGAGCTGAATCTTAACTGAAGCCTCAGCATGTCCATACTGCTGATGGTGGGTGTGGTGATGTGGGGGGCCCAAGGGGGGATCGGGGTCCATGGGGCCATGTGTCCCGGGGGGGTCCTTGGTAACTGCCCCACCCAGCAGAGCAATACCTCCGGTGGGGGTGAGACCTCCAGGGACTACTGCTACACCGCCCGTATCCGATCCACCGTGCTCCAGGGCCTGCCCTTCGGAGGGGTGCCCACCGTCCTCGCACTCGACTTCATGTGCTTCCTGGTGAGTCAAACGCAAGAGTTCAAAGGTCAGAGATGAGTATACAGTGTAATACAACTTTATTTTTCACCTGATAATCAGAAAGGTTTCTTCAGCCCCCCCCCCCCAAACACACGCACACACAAACCACACACACAAACCGAGAGTCAGGGTTGTACAGCTGATGTTGTGACATGTCTAGATATGTTTTCCTTTATATAGACGGAGCTGTGATTTAAATGGTTAGATCTGTTCTGACATAAAACAGCTCCTCAAGGAATTTCACTTCCCTAAAGTAACTTGCTTGGGAAGGCAGCCTGCTTGCCTATTGTATGGTGAGGCTACTACCCCCCCCTCTCTGTGTACATTGGGACCTCTCCCTCCCTATTGAAGACGAAGGATGACCTTTTGACAAGTGGTCAGTTCTGTTTATTTTAACCTGTGTGGCCTTCCTAGTTATCCTGTTTTAACGTGTGTGTGTGTGTGGCCTTCCTAGTTATCCTGTTTTAATGTGTGTGTGTGTGTGGCCTTCCTAGTTATCCTGTTTTAACGTGTGTGTGTGTGTGTGTGTGTGTGTGTGTGTGTGTGTGTGTGTGTGTGTGTGTGTGGCCTTCCGAGTTATCCTGTTTTAATGTGTGTGTGTGTGTGGCCTTCCTAGTTATCTTGTTTTAACGTGTGTGTGTGGCCTTCCTAGTTATCCTGTTTTGACGTGTGTGTGTGTGTGTGTGTTTCCTAGGTACTCCTGTTTGTGTTCTCCATCTTGAGGAAGGTAGCGTGGGACTACGGCCGCTTGGCGCTGGTCACTGATGCAGACAGGTAAACCACTGCACTGTCATCTTTACCATGTGATCCCTGCAGGAATTGAACCCAACACCTTGGCGTCGAGGAGTTGCCAGGTGGCGCCACAATCTCTTACCAACTGAGTCACACAGGCTGAGACACACCGGTTAAAGAACACAGACCTGTTTAGTATGTGATCCCTGCAGGAATTGAACCCACAGCTTTGATGCCACACAGTACTCTTAGCGCCACCTAGGCTAAGGAGAGGAGGAGTGGAGAGGGGGAGGAGTGGAGAGGGGGAGGAGTGGAGAGGGGGAGGAGTGGAGAGGGGGAGGAGTGGAGAGGGAGAGGGGGAGGAGTGGAGAGGGGGAGGAGGAGGGGAGGAGAGAGGGGGAGGAGTGGAGAGGGGGAGGAGGAGTGGAGAGGGGGAGGAGGGGAGAGGGGGAGGAGGGGGGGAGGAGTGGAGGGGAGGGGAGAGGGCTTCTCTTGTAACAGAAGGAGATCAACACTGACAGAAGGATTGACATACAACCACAGTTCAGTACAGCCTCTGGAACAGTAGACTACCACAGTAATACGTAGGGGTGACTGAACAGTAGACTACCACAGTAATACGTAGGGGTGACTGAACAGTAGACTACCACAGTACTACGTAGGGGTGACTGAACAGTAGACTACCACAGTACTACGTAGGGGTGACTGAACAGTAGACTACCACAGTAATACGTAGGGGTGACTGAACAGTAGACTACCACAGTAATACGTAGGGGTGACTGAACAGTAGACTACCACAGTACTACGTAGGGGTGACTGAACAGTAGACTACCACAGTACTACGTAGGGGTGACTGAACAGTAGACTACCACAGTAATACGTAGGGGTGACTGAACAGTAGACTACCACAGTACTACGTAGGGGTGACTGAACAGTAGACTACCACAGTACTACGTAGGGGTGACTGAACAGTAGACTACCACAGTACTACGTAGGGGTGACTGAACAGTAGACTACCACAGTAATACGTAGGGGTGACTGAACAGTAGACTACCACAGTAATACGTAGGGGTGACTGAACAGTAGACTACCACAGTACTACGTAGGGGTGACTGAACAGTAGACTACCACAGTAATACGTAGGGGTGACTGAACAGTAGACTACCACAGTAATACGTAGGGGTGACTGAACAGTAGACCAGCCAGGGCATTACTGCTAGACCAGCCAGGGCATTACCTCTAGACCGGCCAGGGCATTACCGCTAGACCAGCCAGGGCATTACCTCTAGACCGGCCAGGGCATTACCGCTAGACCAGCCAGGGCATTACCGCTAGACCAGCCAGGGCATTACCGCTAGACCAGCCAGGGCATTACCACTAGACCAGCCAGGGCATTACCACTAGACCAGCCAGGGCATTACCGCTAGACCAGCCAGAGCATTACCGCTAGACCAACCAGGGCATTACCTCTAGACCAGCCAGGGCATTACCGCTAGACCAGCCAGGGCATTACCACTAGACCAGCCAGGGCATTACCTCTAGACCGGCCAGGGCATTACCGCTAGACCAGCCAGGGCATTACCGCTAGACCAGCCAGGGCATTACCGCTAGACCAGCCAGGGCATTACCGCTAGACCAGCCAGGGCATTACCGCTAGACCAGCCAGGGCATTACCTCTAGACCGGGCAGGGCATTACCGCTAGACCGGCCAGGGCATTACCGCTAGACCAGCCAGGGCATTACCGCTAGACCAGCCAGGGCATTACCGCTAGACCAGCCAGGGCATTACCGCTAGACCGGGCAGGGCATTACCGCTAGGACCGGGCAGGGCATTACCGCTAGACCGGGCAGGGCATTACCGCTAGACCGGGCAGGGCATTACCGCTAGACCGGCCAGGGCATTACCGCTAGACCGGCCAGGGCATTACCGCTAGACCAGCCAGGGCATTACCGCTAGACCAGCCAGGGCATTACCGCTAGACCAGCCAGGGCATTACCGCTAGACCAGCCAGGGCATTACCTCTAGACCGGGCAGGGCATTACCGCTAGACCGGCCAGGGCATTACCGCTAGACCGGCCAGGGCATTACCGCTAGACCAGCCAGGGCATTACCGCTAGACCAGCCAGGGCATTACCGCTAGACCGGCCAGGGCATTACCGCTAGACCGGCCAGGGCATTACCGCTAGACCAGCCAGGGCATTACCGCTAGACCAGCCAGGGCATTACCGCTAGACCAGCCAGGGCATTACCGCTAGACCAGCCAGGGCATTACAGCTAGACCGGCCAGGGCATTACAGCTAGACCGGCCAGGGCATTACCGCTAGACCGGCCAGGGCATTACCGCTAGACCGGCCAGGGCATTACAGCTAGACCAGCCAGGGCATTACCACTAGACCGGCCAGGGCATTACCGCTAGACCGGCCAGGGCATTACCGCTAGACCAGCCAGGGCATTACCGCTAGACCAGCCAGGGCATTACCACTCGACCAGCCAGGGCATTACCATTACCATTAGTCTACGGAAGGTGGCGAGAAGCACGAGCCTCCTTAGTTTTGTATTGAAGTCAATGTACCCAGAGGAGGATGGAAGCTATCTGTCCTCCGGCTAAACCATGGTGCTACCCTACAGAGTACTGTTGAGGCTACTGTAGAGCTTCTTTGCAAGACAGGTGTGTTTTTTTGTCAGGTGTTGTTTTGACGTGAATATATTTATAATAGTTTTATCTAAAAAATTATTACTTTTTATTTTTCTGGAATTGATTGAGTAGGATGGTCCTCCCCTTTTTCCTCTGAGGAGCCTCCACTGGTAGATGTAGTAGCTAAGATAACTGTTCTGTATTGAGTGGTGAGGACACAGCCAGGGTGATGGTCCATAGATAGCCACATTGTTTTCCCCTGCTGCATGCCTGCAATACTTGTAAGTCATCTCATATCCAGCTAGTGAATCACCTTTGACTTAACATCTAGGTCTACTGTATATCTGTGTTTGATGCTTTTTTAAATGCGTGTATGAGTTGAGTGGCTTTGGTTAAAGGAATTTGCTAATGGCCTGTATATGAATCTGTTTGGAAATGTTTGTAATATAGCTATTAAAACCCCAGCAGAGGCCCTCTGTCACTGTAGAGACAACTGAGCTGTGATTGGCCCTGATTAACTGCATCGATCACTAGTTTCTCCTCCAGGACTCTACCAAGCTGACCCCCTGCCGTATTGTTTTTCTGTTTTTGTTTTCTCTCTGAAGACGGAGTCAGCGATACAGCCGTCTGGACGAACAGGAATAGTATGTAATGTTACCGCGCCACCCTGCTTCTCTTCCTCTTCCGTACCCCTCTTCTAGGAGTAACTCTCTTCCTCTTTCGTACCCCTCTTCTAGGAGTAACTCTTCCTCTTTCGTACCCCTCTTCTAGGAGTAACTCTCTTCCTTTCCTACCTAGGCTGGGTTGGGTTGGCCTCTCTCTCCCTCCCTCTCTCTCTCTCTCTCGGTGTGGGTTGGCCTCTCTCTCTCTCTCTCTCTCGGTGTGGGTTGGCCTCTCTCTCTCTCTCTGTGTGGGTTGGCCTCTCTCTCTCTCTCTCTCTCTCTCTCTCTCTCTCTCTCTCTCTCTCTCTCTCTCTCTCTATCTCTCTGTGTGGGTTGGGCTCTCTCTCTCTCTCTCTCTCTCTCTCTCTCTCTCTCTCTGTGTGGGTTGGCCTCTCTCTCTCTCTCTCTCTCTCTTGGTGTGGGTTTTCTCTTTCCTTCTCTCCCTCCAGGCTTTCTTCTTCTCCTGTTCTCTCCACCTTTTTTCTTTCTCATCATTCCTCTGTTTTTTAAAACTTTGCTGCTGAGTCTCTCTGTCTGTTTCAACCCTGCTGTTGGATGTCCTCTCTCTCCCTAACTAATCAGCTCTGTATGCTAATCTGTTTCGTTGTTAAACTCTCTGACAAGCAGCATGCCTTTCCTGTCCTCCTGTATGAGCGCAGCCCATGAGGCGCCCAGCAGGCAGGATGTTTACAGGGTGGAGAGGTACGGTAACTAGTAACTACACACCTCACCTGACTGGTTATCCCTACCTACAGCTCCTGTATGTATCAGTCTGTGGTGGTCCTGTACTACCCACTAGCCACCTCTTCCTACCAATCAGCTGTGTGTCTGTGGTGGTTCTGTACTACCTACCTCTTCCTACCAATCAGCTGTGTGTCTGTGGTGGTTCTGTACTACCTACCTCTTCCTACCAATCAGCTGTGTGTCTGTGGTGGTCCTGTACTACCTACCTCTTCCTACCAATCAGCTGTGTGTCTGTGGTGGTTCTGTACTACCTACCTCTTCCTACCAATCAGCTGTGTGTCTGTGGTGGTCCTGTACTACCTACCTCTTCCTACCAATCAGCTGTGTGTCTGTGGTGGTTCTGTACTACCTACCTCTTCCTACAATCAATCAGCAATCAGTGTGTCTGTGGTGGTTCTGTACTACCTACCTCTTCCTACCAATCAGCTGTGTGTCTGTGGTGGTCCTGTACTACCTACCTCTTCCTACCAATCAGCTGTGTGTCTGTGGTGGTCCTGTATTCCTGTACTAGATATGACTCCCCCCCCCCCCCCCCCTGGAGTCCCTCTGGGTGAATTCATCCTTTAATGTTGTTGTACGCTTGGTGGCTGACATTTAGCAGAGCAGAGGTTACCCATTTCTTCCAGTACTCTAAATCATTAAAGGAGATAGCCTGGTCTCAGATCTGTTTGTGCGGACTTGTTTAACGCTTACGGTCTTTGGCAAGACTGTACAACCAGTTCTGTGACCAGGCTGTAATTGAGATGATTGATCCCAGTAGTAATTGAGATCCCAATGTTCATTGTGATCTGAAAGGCGAAACGTCATCCTGCGTTAACATCCCTCTGTCAGGGATTCTCTCAATCCCGGTCGTTGGGTCATTTTTGATTAGTTGCATCAGCTGGGGTTAGGGGTCAGGGGTCAGAAATAAAAAGGGACATCCCTTTGGGTGCCCAGGACCAGGATTGAAAAACACTGCTCTCAGTCTGTGTATTAATGAATACACCCCCCGGTGTTATGTTGTCTCTGTGAATACCCTTGTCTGTGAATAACCTTCTCTCTCTAGCTAGCATCTGTCATCTTAAAGGCCCATTTCAGTCAAAAATGAGATTTTCCTGTGTTTTCTATACATTTCCACACTGATGTTGGAATAATACTGTGAAATGGTGAACATTTTGACAATGTCCTTTTTAGTGTAAGAGCTGTTTGAAAAGACCGGGTGAAATTTCTGCCTGTCTTGGTGGGATGTTGTTCGGGCCTTCCATGGTGACATCACCATGCAGTCATTAAAAAATAGACCAGTAAGAAAGATGATTCCAAACCACTCTGCGGAACATTTTCACTTTTCCCCACCCCACTCTGACCACTCCCACGTCTGCATGGTATGTTTAAACTGGACTAAACATACCACGACTAAATACACCACGACTAAATACACCACGACTAAACTGGACTAAATATACCACGACTAAATACACCACGACTAAACATTCCACGGCTAAACAGGTCTAAACATTCCACGACTAAACATTCCACGACTAAACATACCACGACTAAACATACCACGACTAAATACACCACGACTAAATACACCACGACTAAACTGGACTAAATATATCACGACTAAATATACCACGACTAAACATTCCATGGCTAAACTGGACTAAACATTCCACGACTAAACATACCACGACTAAACATTCCACGGCTAAACTGGACTAAACATACCACGACTAAACATACCACGACTAAATACACCACGACTAAATACACCACGACTAAACTGGACTAAATATACCACGACTAAATACACCACGACTAAACATTCCACGGCTAAACTGGACTAAACATACCACGACTAAACATACCACGACTAAACATACCACAACTAAATATACCACGACTAAACATACCACGACTAAATACAACACGACTAAACTGGACTAAATATACCACGACTAAACATACCACGACTAAACATACCACGACTAAATATACCACGACTAAATATACCACGACTAAACATACCACGACTAAATACACCACGACTAAACTGGACTAAATATACCACGACTAAATATACCACGACGAAACATACCACGACTAAACATACCACGACTAAATATACCACGACTAAACATACCACGACTAAACATACCACGACTAAACATACCACGACTAAACATACCACGACTAAATACAACACGACTAAACATACCACGACTAAACTGGACTAAATATACCACGACTAAACATACCACGACTAAATACACCATGACTAAACTGGACTAAATACACCACGACTAAATACACCACAACTAAACTGGACTAAATATACCACGACTAAACATACCACGACTAAATATACCACGACTAAATATACCACGACTAAACATACCACGACTAAATACACCACGACTAAACTGGACTAAACATACCACGACTAAACATACCACGACTAAACATACCACGACTAAATATACCACGACTAAATACACCACGACTAAACTGGACTAAATATACCACGACTAAACTGGACTAAATACACCACGACTAAATACACCATGACTAAACTGGACTAAATATACCACGACTAAATACACCATGACTAAACTGGACTAAACGTACCACGACTAAACGTACCACGACTAAACGTACCACGACTAAACGTACCACGACTAAACGTACCACGACTAAACGTACCACGACTAAACGTACCACGACTAAACGTACCACGACTAAACTGGACTAAATATACCACGACTAAACATACCACGACTAAACATTCCACGACTAAACATACCACGACTAAACATACCACGACTAAATATACCACGACTAAATATACCACGACTAAACATACCACGACTAAATATACCACGACTAAATATACCACGACTAAATATACCACGACTAAACATTCCACGACTAAACATACCACGACTAAACATACCACGACTAAACATACCACGACTAAACATACCACGACTAAATATACCACGGTTAAACATACCACGACTAAATATACCAAAACATACCATTCTAAACATACCACGACTAAACATACCTGGACGACTAAACATACCACGACTAAATATACCACGACTAAACATTCCACGACTAAACATTCCACGACTAAACTACACTAAACATTCCACGACTAAACATACCACGACTAAACATACCAGGTGACTAAACATACCACGACTAAATATACCACGACTAAATACACCACGACTAAACGGGACTAAATACAAAAACCTGGGCAACAAAATACCAGCCAACCTTATGCAGCCGCCAGCATAGAACATAAATGACAAACACGCACACCAACATGGGGGAAACAGAGGGTTAAATAATGAACATGTAATTGGGGAATAGAAAACAAAAAGACTTACTTAAAAGAATACTTTTTGCACGCCCAATTTTTCAGTTTTTGATTTGTTAAAAAGTTTGAAATATCCAATAAATGTTGTTCCACTTCATGATTGTGTCCCACTTGTTGTTGATTCTTCACAAAAAAATACAGTTTTATATCTTTATGTTTGAAGCCTGAAATGTGGGAAAAGGTCGTAAAGTTCAAGGGGGCCGAATACTTTCGCAAGGCACTGTAAGTGGTACAACCGTGTGAACACAGTCCAGGACCAGCCTCTGCAGACCATTTCAGAGCCTAGTACATGTGTGGCCAGTGAACTAACTACTCTGTAAATAAATACACAATTGATACTGTACTACAATGGTGATATCAAAGCCTAACTTTTGGGTGTTGTGCTATGCTAATGCTTGGCTAAAGCGATCTCCATCAGGTTTGTTTTTGGGGAGCGCTAGGCTAATGCTAAGCTAATACTAATTGTATCCTTTTAACATTGTGTGTGTGTGTGTGCGCAGTGTGGCGTCTGCCATAACGTCAGAGCTTCCCCGATCGCTACGAACGCTGACCTCTGTCTCCAGCTCAGTGGACTTTGAGCAGAGAGACAACGTAAGTACCACTTCCTGTTTTTACTGGGGTCATGGGGTGTGGATCGTCTACGCTAGAGCATCGGTTTCCAACCTTGTCGGTTCCGGAGACCACCAAATCACTGTTAAAAGCTCTTGAGGAACACCATCGAAGAGTCACAAACCATTTGCATTGTGAAAAGTAACGTGACATTTCTTGTACCAGTAATACTGCCAACTGTTGATATTTTTTTTTAAGAAGAAAAAAGACATAATTTGAACGTAAATTTGTGGACCACCTGCAGTAGACAACCCCCCGCGAACCACATGTTGAAAACCACTGCACTTGGACTAAATTACAACACAAAAACATGTTTGAGAAAGAGCTTGTAATAAATGACTTCATATTGTCAGTAGAGCTAGTACAATTACCGTGTTAGGGATGGAGACTGTCATGAAAATTAAATAACCGTCATATATATAGTCAAACGAACAGCTGACTGATTGACCACAATGCGGCAGCTGCACACACAGAAATATAATGACTAGAACAGGCTTGGAAACCTCTAACCCTGGAAATTTAACTGGTAAACTCATGGGTACACTCGCAATGGCCGTATTGTGATGCAATAATTGCCATGGCAATGTAGAATGTTCATTCAAATTACATTAACGGATGTGGCTCACGCAATGGAATGTTGAGTTTAATCAACCAATCACAGCACGTGTTTTACTTAGATCTTTGCTCCTATAGGTTCACTTGCCATGGTGGCCAGTCCACCCATTATACCATCATTGACTTGAATGGGGACGCCTGTTCTATTCGTTCTATTTCTATGGCAGCACATGCAGTCAGGAGCAGAGGAGAATGTGTGTAAATGTGCATTTACATTTTTGTTTGTTTCACTATCTGGTATTTTATGAGGATCCTCATTAGTCGTTGCAGAAGTAGCGACTCCTCCTAGGGTCCACGTTATTCCAACGGTTGCTGTCATCCAAAATTCTATGACCGTCACAGCCCTAATCGTCAGCATAAACAAAAAATGACTTTGACTTTGAATTGCTGACCAAGTGTATTTTACCTCAGAACAAGATAGGATCTAGATCTAGAAACGCTCAAGGTTGGGTTGTGATTGGAGTTGTTTGCTGAGTCCACTACTGTCACCTGGCAGAAGAATTTCCCAGAGTGTATAACAAAGTCTATCTTTTAAAAATATATTTATTTCTTTATTTAACTAGGCAAGTCTGTTAAGGACAAATTCTTATTTTCAATGACAGGCCTAGGAACAGTGGGTTAACTACGATGTTCAGGGGCAGAACAAAATATTTTGACCTTGTCAGCTCGGGGATTTGAACTTGCAACCTTTTCGGTTGTTAATCCAACACTCTAACCACTAGGCTACCTGACTCCCCAGACCTACCCTAACCTACGGCAGATCTAACCTAACCTTCTGCAGATCTAACCTAACATACAGCAGATCTACTCTAACCTACGGCAGATCTAACCTAACCTTCTGCAGATCTAACCTAACCTTCTGCAGAGGAATACCTATGTAAGAATGCTGTTCATTGACATTGAAATTATGTAATACATGTATCACTAGACACTTTAAACAATGCCACATTTATATGTTTATACATATGAGATGAGTAATGTAGGATATGTATACTGTACTCTATACCATCTACTGCATCTTGCCTATGCCGTTCGGCCATCACTCGTTCATATATCTTTATGTACATATTCTTTCATTCCTTTACACTTGTGTGTATGAGGTAGTAGTTGTGGAATTGTTAGGTTAGATTACTTGTTGGTTATTACTGCATTGTCGGAACTAGAAGCACAAGCATTTCGCTACACTCGCATTAACATCTGCTAACCACGTGTATGTGACAAATACAATTGGATTTGATCTGATCCTAACCTACGATAGACCTGGTCTAACCTACGGCAGATCTAACCTAACCTTCTGCATATCTAACCTAACATACAGCAGATCTACTCTAACCTACGGCAGATCTAACCTAACCTTCTGCAGATCTAACCTAACATACGGCAGATCTACTCTAACCTAACCTACGGCAGATCTAACCTAACCTACAGCAGATCTAACCTAACCTACAGCAGATCTAACCTAACCTATGGCAGATTTAATAAATCTAATCTATGACACATCTAACCTCATCTAATCTACAGCAGGTCTAACCTAATCTCTTCTCTCTCTAGGGCTTCTGCTCCTGGTTAACAGCCATCTTCCGCATAAAGTGAGTCTCCCATACAGTGGGTTGTGTGTGAGTGTGTGTTAGAGAGAGAACGACTGATAATCAGCTGAGCCAATATATCGGGCTGATATTGGCCATCAGCCTTTGATAGTCCCTTTACTTAGCAAAACTGCTGCTCTGCCAGCCACCACTCACTGAAGAATGTCAAGCTGGGAAAATCCGCAGCAAACTAGCTCATTCTCCAACCCGAAAGATGCACTATTGAGAAACAGATTAATTGACACAGTGATCAAAATCGATCTCTTGTTGCAAATATTAGTTTAGTGTAATTAATTCACTACTAACACGGCTTGTTGTGGACGTGCTAAACAGACAGCTATGTGACCTGTTAGCAAAGATTACCATAACAAACTCTTTCATCTGTGATGTTAGGTAGCTAGCCATATTATCTACGATGCTAGCTAGCTGGCTAGATAAACATATCAGTTAGGAGCTAATGGCCAATGTAGCTAGCCATATTATCTACTATGCTAGTTAGCTGGCTAGATAAACATATCGGTTAGGAGCTAATGGCCAATGTAGCTAGCCATATTATCTACTATGCTAGCTAGCTGGCTAGATAAACATATCGGTTAGGAGCTAATGGCCAAAGTAACTAGCCATATTATCTACTATGCTAGTTAGCTGGCTAGATAAACATATCGGTTAGGAGCTAATGGCCAATGTAGCTAGCCATATTATCTACTATGCTAGTTAGCTGGCTAGATAAACATATCGGTTAGGAGCTAATGGCCAATGTAGCTAGCCATATTATCTACTATGCTAGCTAGCTGGCTAGATAAACATATCGGTTAGGAGCTAATGGCCAAAGTAACTAGCCATATTATCTACTATGCTAGTTAGCTGGCTAGATAAACATATCGGTTAGGAGCTAATGGCCAATGTAGCTAGCCATATTATCTACTATGCTAGTTAGCTGGCTAGATAAACATATCAGTTAGGAGCTAAGTGCCAATGTAGCTAGCTAACGTTAGCAGGTCATTATTTTGAACATGCCTGAGCCATCTGATTTGCGTGTTGTAACGTTAACTATTTACTGTTGTGCTGATCTGACCAGCCACAATCAAATCCGAAAAATTAACCGTTGATAGTCAGGTTAGACGATAGGTGAAATAGGGAGCGTTTTAAAAACGCAATAGGTTTAGCTACCTAAGATGAACCCAAGTAAGCTGTAGATCAGTGTGAGTATCACACTTCTTAAAACGCCTGAAAGATTTGAGTCATTCAGATGTTTAAAATTATTTCCTATCCTCACTCTCCATGTTCGATATTATTATGCACATTTAAAGATTGGTAGCAAATGTCTTTGCCATTTGAGCTAGTTATCATAGTAGCAGTAAACAGTAGCAAGTGATATGAGCGAAGTTGCAGCCTCGCACGATCCAATCGCAGTAGTAGGATACAAGTTACAACCCTCCCATTTCTTGACAGATAGCTGAACTAGCCAATTGAGTTGTTTGGAATTTCATCCTGACAGCGGAGTTGTTTAGAGATGCGTCCTGACAGCTGAACAGTTTTTTTTTTTCTCCCATCACGGAAAATGACATAATATACTGAACAAAAATATAATCACAACATGCAACAATTTGAAAAGATTTTAAGAGTTACAGTTAATCAATTAGGTCCTAATCTATGGATTACACATGACTGGGAATACAGATATACATCTATTGGTCACAGATACCTTTAATAAAAAGGTAGGGCCGTGGATCAGAAAACCAGTCAGTATCTGGTGTGACCACCATTTGCCTCATGCAGCACGACACATCTCTTTCGCATAGAATTGATCAGGCTGTTGATTGTGGTCTGTGCGAAGTTGCTGGTTATTGGCGGGAACTGGAACACGGTGTCGTGCACATCGATCCAGAGCATCCCAAACATGCTTAATGAGTGACATGTCTGGTGAGTATGGAGGCCATGGAAGAACTGGGACATGTTCAGCTTCCAGGAATTGTGTATAGATCCTTGCGACATGGTGCCGTGCATTATCATGCTGAAACATGAGGTGATGGTGGCGGATGAATGGCACGACAATGGGCCTCAGGATCTCGTAATTGTCTCTGCATTCAAATTTCCATTGCTAAAATCAATTGTGTTTATTGTCCGATACCTGCCCAAACCATACATAACCCCACCTCCACCATGGGGCCCTCTGTTTACAACTTTGACATCAGCAAACACCATACCATAACCCCACCTCCACCATGGGGCCCTCTGTTTACAACTTTGACATCAGCAAATCGCTCACCCACGCAACGCAATACACGTGGTCTGCTGTTGTGAGGCCGGTTGGACGTACAGCCAATTTATCTAATACAACCTTGGAGGTGGCTTATGGTAGAGAAATTAACATGTAATTCTCTGGCAACAGCTCTGGTGGACCTTCCTGCAGTCAGCATACCAATTGCTGCTCCCTCAACTTGAAACATCTGTGGTGTTGTTTGACAAAACTACACATTTTAGAGTGAGCTTTTATTGTCCCCAGGACAAGGTGCACCTGTGTAATGATCATGCTGTTTAATCAGCTTCTTGATATGCCACAACTGTTAGGTGGATGGATTATCTTGGCAAAGGTGAAATGCTCACTAACTGTGATGTAAACAAAGTTGTGCATCAAATTTGAGAGAAATCAGCTTTTTGTGCGTATGGAACATTTCTGGGATCTTTTATTTCAACTCATGAAACATGGGACCAACACTTTACATGTTGCGTTGTATATTTTGTTCAGTTTTGTTCCCTTGATCACTAAATCATGACGTTACGTTGAACCTATTTGCATTAAATAGATGTTATTTTATATTCTCTATATTCTCTTTACATATTGAATGATATTGAATATCGGCCTAAAATATCACCCATCGATCGGCCTCCTTGACCCCCAAAAATCATTATCGGCATCGGCCCTAAACAAATCCATATCAGTCGTTCTCAAGGTTGTGTGTGTGTGTGGTGTGGTGTGTGTGGTGTGTGGTGTGTGGTGTCTGGTGTGGGGGGGGCCAGCAAGAGTTAAAATGTGGTTGTAATTAGCCTTGTGAGTTTAACTGTCAGTGACTGTGTTCAGAGCTCTGCACGGCTGGACCCTGGTTAGTATCTCTCTGACTGTGTTCTTGTATAAAATACTCTGTCTCAGTGACTGGTTAAATAAAGATTCAATTTAAAAAAAATACATGCTCTGTCTGTCTGTCTGTCTCTCTCTCTCTCTCTCTCTGTCTCTCTCTGTCTCTGTCTTTCTCTGTCTTTCTCTGTCTGTCTCTCTCTGTCTCTCTGTCTCTCTCTGTCTCTCTCTGTCTCTCTCTGTCTCTCTCTGTCTCTCTCTTGTCTCTCTCTTGTCTCTCTCTTGTCTCTCTCTGTCTCTCTCTGTCTCTCTCTGTCTCTCTCTCTCTGTCTGTCTGTCTGTCTGTCTCTGTCTTTCTCTGTCTCTCTCTGTCTCTGTCTGTCTGTCTCTCTGTCTCTCTCTGTCTCTCTCTTGTCTCTCTCTTGTCTCTCTCTGTCTCTCTCTGTCTCTCTCTGTCTCTCTCTCTCTGTCTGTCTGTCTGTCTGTCTCTCTCTGTCTGTCTGTCTCTCTCTGTCTCTGTCTCTCTCTGTCTCTCTGTCTCTCTGTCTCTCTCTCTCTATCTGTCTGTCTGTCTGTCTGTCTGTCTGTCTGTCTGTCTGTCTGTCTGTCTGTCTGTCTGTCTGTCTGTCTGTCTCTCTCTCTCTCTCTCTCTCTGTCTCTCTCGCTAGGGATGAGGAGATCAGGGAGAAGTGTGGGGAGGATGCTGTGCACTACCTCTCCTTCCAGAGGCACATCATTGGTCTGCTGGTGGTGGTGGGCGTGCTCTCAGTGGCCATCGTCCTGCCCGTCAACTTCTCAGGAAACCTATTGGGTGAGCGGGGTTTAGGGGACGGGACTTCAGGAAACACCTGAGAGACAAACACTGGGATGGTGGCCATGACGACATCATAAATGGCGCCCCCCCCCCTCCCCACTCCCCTTCCATGTAGTGCACTTGTTTTGATCAGGGCCCTGTCGGTCTTGCCTCGTTAAATAAAATAAAACTTCAGAAGTTGTTTAGTTCAGATCTGTTGGGTGTATAGGACCTTTGAGGTTGTAGTTATAGTTTGAATTGCGCCTATTTTAACTTCGGTGGCTCGAGGGGTTATATCGTTGTATTTTCCATCTACAAGCGTTCCGCTGCACTCGCATTAACATCTGCTAACAGTGTGTATGTGACCAATAAAATTAGATTTGATTTGATCTCATCAAAGTGGAGGCTCAGACTCCTGTCCTGTGGGCTCATACATCTCCTGTTTCTGATGTACCAGGACACCCCCTGGACAGGACACTAGTCTATCTCCTGTTACTGTAGTGAGACAGCTTGATGTACCAGTACACCCCCTGGACAGGACACTAGTCTATCTCCTGTTTCTGTAGGGAGACAGCTTGATGTACCAGGACACCCCCTGGACAGGACGCTAGTCTATCTTAGGGCCGTACCCCCAATCCATCTCCTTTCATGCCAAGCAGAGGAGCATCGGGTCCCATTTTTCTTTTTTTTAGTCTTTGTTATGACTTGACCGGGGATTGAACCCCCAACCTTCCAATCTCAGGATGGACACTAACCACAAGGCCCTTGTGTTAATAAGATAAAGACCTAGAGGTAATTCTAGAAGTGGTGTTATTAGATTACAGACAAACCACCATTAATTACTATCAATGTTTTCCTGTGTAGAAAAAGCTGTGGTCATGCAGGGTGGATTGGACTGAAGCCATTTTAAATATATTCTGTGTATCACATGAATTGAATCAGCTCCTTGTGGATTCATTTCCTCACTTTCATATAAAAACCAGAAACCACCACAACCTCATCTGAAGACAAAGATGCTGAAACCCACCCATAGATATATAATGTTCTAGAACGTACAGTACATTCACATTCAATAACCCACCCATAGAAATATAATGAACTAGAATGTACAGTACATTCAATAACCCACCCATAGAAATATAATGAACTAGAACGTACAGTACATTCCCATTAAATAACCCACCCATAGAAATATAATGAACTAGAACGTACAGTACATTCACATTCAATAACCCACCCATAGAAATATAATGAACTAGAACGTACATTCGCATTCAATAACCCACCCATAGAAATATAATGAACTAGAACGTACAGTACATTCACATTCAATAACCCACCCATAGAAATATAATGAACTAGAACGTACAGTACATTCAATAACCCACCCATAGAAATATAATGAACTAGAATGTACAGTACATTCACATTCAATAACCCACCCATGGAAATATAATGAACTAGAACGTACAGTACATTCAATAACCCACCCATAGAAATATAATGAACTAGAACGTACAGTACATTCACATTCAATAACCCACCCATAGAAATATAATGAACTAGAACGTACAGTACATTCAATAACCCACCCATAGAAATATAATGAACTAGAATGTACAGTACATTCACATTCAATAACCCACCCATAGAAATATAATGAACTAGAACGTACATTCGCATTCAATAACCCACCCATAGAAATATAATGAACTAGAACGTACAGTACATTCACATTCAATAACCCACCCATAGAAATATAATGAACTAGAACGTACAGTACATTCAATAACCCACCCATAGAAATATAATGAACTAGAATGTACAGTACATTCACATTCAATAACCCACCCATGGAAATATAATGAACTAGAACGTACAGTACATTCAATAACCCACCCATAGAAATATAATGAACTAGAACGTACAGTACATTCACATTCAATAACCCACCCATAGAAATATAATGAACTAGAACATACAGTACATTCAATAACCCACCCATAGAAATATAATGAACTAGAATGTACAGTACATTCACATTCAATAACCCACCCATAGAAATATAATGAACTAGAACGTACAGTACATTCACATTCAATAACCCACCCATGGAAATATAATGAACTAAAATGTACATTCCCATTTAATAACCCACCCATAGAAATATAATGAACTAGAACGTACATTCCCATTCAATAACCCACCCATAGAAATATAATGAACTAGAACGTACATTCCCATTTAATAACCCACCCATAGAAATATATTGAACTAGAACGTACATTCCCATTAAATAACCCACCCATATAAATATAATGAACTAGAACGTACATTCCCATTTAATAACCCACCCATAGAAATATAATGAACTAGAACGTACATTCCCATTCAATAACACACCCATAGAAATATAATGAACTAGAACGTGCATTCAACAGCGTAATGTCCCGTTATTCTCCTGTTTCTATCCTCTGACCTAACCATTTTTCCCACACAGAAAATGATGCCTACAGTTTTGGACGCACCACTTTAGCCAATCTGGATGCCAAGTGAGTGATTCTACATTAGTGCTTTATTTAGGTTTCAATTACAGAAGGAATGGTTGGTGTCTGCCTGTCTGTCTGACTGCCTGTCTGTCTAACTGTCTGTCTGACTAACTGTCTAACTGTCTGTCTGACTAACTGTCTAACTGTCTGTCTGACTAACTGTCTGTCTGTCTGACTAACTGTCTGTCTGACTAACTGTCTGTCTGTCTGACTAACTGTCTGTCTGTCTGACTAACTGTCTGTCTGTCTGTCTGTCTGACTAACTGTCTGTCTGTCTGTCTGTCTGTCTGTCTGTCTGTCTGTCTGTCTGTCTGTCTGACTAACTGTCTGTCTGTCTGTCTGTCTGTCTGACTAACTGTCTTGTCTGTCTGACTAACTGTCTGTCTGTCTGTCTGACTAACTGTATGTCTGTCTGTCTGACTAACTGTCTAACTGTCTGTCTCTCTAACTGTCTGTCTGTCTGACTAACTGTCTAACTGTCTGACTAACTAACTCTGTTTGCCTGTCTGTCTAACTGTCTGTCTGACTAACTGTCTAACTGTCTGTCTGACTAACTGTCTAACTGTCTGTCTGACTAACTGTCTGTCTGACTAACTGTCTGTCTGTCTGACTAACTGTCTGTCTGACTAACTGTCTGTCTGTCTGTCTGTCTGTCTGTCTGACTAACTGTCTGTCTGTCTGACTAACTGTATGTCTGTCTGTCTGACTAACTGTCTAACTGTCTGTCTCTCTAACTGTCTGTCTGTCTGACTAACTGTCTAACTGTCTGACTAACTAACTCTGTTTGCCTGTCTGACTAACTGCCTGTCTGACTGACTGTCTAACTGTCTGCCTGTCTGACTGTCTGTCTTGTCTTTCTGCCTGCCTGTCTGACTAATTGCCTGTATGTCTGCCTGTCTTTCTGCCTGCCTGTCTTTCTGCCTGCCTGTCTGTCTGACTAACTGTCTGCCTGTCTGACTAACTGTCTATCTGTCTAATTGTCTGTCTTGTCTTTCTGCCTGCCTGTCTGACTAATTGCCTGTATGCCTGCCTGTCTTTCTGCCTGCCTGTCTGTCTGACTAACTGTCTGCCTGTCTGACTAACTGTCTATCTGTCTAATTGTCTGTCTTGTCTTTCTGCCTGCCTGTCTGTCTGTCTGCTTGCCTGTCTGTCTGACTAACTGTCTGTGTGTCTGTTTCTGCCCCCCCCCTCTCAGTAACATGTTGCTGTGGCTCCACACCACCTTTGCGTTCCTCTACCTGTTGCTGACCGTGTACAGCATGAGACGGCACACCTCCAAGATGCACTACAGAGAGGACGATCTGGTGGGTGGTATGAACACACACACACACACACACACACCTCCAAGATGCACTACAGAGAGGACGATCTGGTGGGTGGTATGAACACACACACACACACACACACACACACACACACACACACACACACACACACACACACACACACACACACACACACACACACACACACACACACACACACACACCTCCAAGATGCACTACAGAGAGGACGATCTGGTGGGTGGTATGAACACACACACACACACACACACACACACACACACACACACACACACCTCCAAGATGCACTACAGAGAGGACGATCCGGTGGGTGGTATGAGCACACACACACACACACACACACACACACACACACCTCCAAGATGCACTACAGAGAGGACGATCTGGTGGGTGGTATGAACACACACACACACACACACACACACACACACACACACACACACACACACACCTCCAAGATGCACTACAGAGAGGACGATCTGGTGGGTGGTATGAACACACACACACCACCCATGTCCTAAATGTCCCTCCACTACCTGGAGGCAGGCTGTAGATATACCAGGTCAATGTGAAAACGACACTGTATCTTCATCTTTTTGCTCTTTGTTTATTCTTAGGTGAAGCGCACTTTATTTGTCAACGGGATCTCCAAGTATGCAGAGGAGAAGCACATCAAGCAACACTTTGAGTAAGTCCTGTCTGTTCCCTGTATCTGGCAACACTGAGTAAGTCCTGTCTGTTCCCTGTATCTGGCAACACTGAGTAAGTCCTGTCTGTTTCCTGTATCTGGCAACACTGAGTAAGTCCTGTCTGTTCCCTGTATCTGGCAACACTGAGTAAGTCCTGTCTGTTCCCTGTATCTGGCAACACTGATTCACGTCACAAGTGTCAATGGTTTCTTTCAGAATTTATCCCTTGGGGAAAAAACTATACTAATCACATTAATGGAGTCTCTCTACAGGGTTACATTAATGGAGTCTCTCTGAGAGTAGTCTCTCTACAGGGTTACATTAATGGAGTCTCTCTACAGGGTTACATTAATGGAGTCTCTACAGGGTTACATTAATGGAGTCTCTCTACAGGGTTACATTAATGGAGTCTCTCTACAGGGTTACATTAATGGAGTCTCTCTACAGGGTTACATTAATGGAGTCTCTCTACAGGGTTACATTAATGGAGTCTCTCTACAGGGTTACATTAATGGAGTCTCTCTGAGAGTAGTCTCTCTACAGGGTTACATTAATGGAGTCTCTACAGGGTTACATTAATGGAGTCTCTCTACAGGGTTATATTAATGTAGTCTCTACAGGGTTACATTAATGGAGTCTCTCTACAGGGTTACATTAATGGGGTCTCTACAGGGTTACATTAATGGAGTCTCTCTACAGGGTTACATTAATGGAGTCTCTCTATAGGGTTACATTAATGGAGTCTCTACAGGGTTACATTAATGGAGTCTCTCTACAGGGTTACATTAATGGAGTCTCTCTACAGGGTTACATTAATGGAGTCTCTCTACAGGGTTACATTAATGTAGTCTCTACAGGGTTACATTAATGTAGTCTCTACTGGGTGACATTAATGGAGTCTCTCTACAGGGTTACATTAACGGAGTCTCTCTACAGGGTTACATTAATGGAGTCTCTCTACAGGGTTACATTAATGGATTCTCTCTACAGGGTTACATTAATGGAGTCTCTCTACAGGGTTACATTAATGGAGTCTCTCTGAGAGTAGTCTCTACAGGGTTACATTAATGGAGTCTCTCTACAGGGTTACATTAATGTAGTCTACTGGGTGACATTAATGGAGTCTCTCTACAGGGTTACATTAACGGAGTCTCTCTACAGGGTTACATTAATGGAGTCTCTCTACAGGGTTACATTAATGGAGTCTCTCTACAGGGTTACATTAATGGAGTCTCTCTGAGAGTAGTCTCTCTACAGGGTTACATTAATGGAGTCTCTCTGAGAGTAGTCTCTCTACAGGGTTACATTAATGTAGTCTCTCTACAGGGTTACATTAATGGAGTCTCTCTCAGAGTAGTCTGTCAACAGGGCTATATTGACACCCATTCCCTCGTCAGTTGGGTAAGGCTTTACTTGTCCTGACCCTACCCCTGGTGTGTGTGTCTTTGTGTCCGTGAGTCCCGGCACTATACAGACAATAGCAGGCCTATCTGTGTGATTGCTCCTAACAAAAAAAGCCTATGAGCTGAATCATGTGAGTCGTGTGTTAGGCTGTAGGAGGGGCGGGGGGACACACACTGGGAGGGACCGGGTCGTGTCTAGATCACCAAATAGTATTACACTAAATCTAATGTTGTTCACCACCACACTTCCTGTGTTCCAGAAATACCTCTTTCTCCTGTCGCCTCGTCTGTCTCTTCACATGTAAAGGAGTGAAGACCCATACTTGTGAGACAGAGAAATGTCAGAGAGAGACGGACTTCAGCCAGTGCGAGAGAGAGAGAGAGAGACTTCAGCCAGTGCGAGAGAGAGAGAGAGAGACTTCAGCCAGTGGGAGAGAGAGAGAGAGAGAGAGAGAGACTTCAGCCAGTGGGAGAGAGAGAGAGAGACTTCAGCCAGTGGGAGAGAGAGAGAGAGAGACTTCAGCCAGTGGGAGAGAGAGAGAGAGAGAGAGAGAGACAGACTTCAGCCAGTGGGAGAGAGAGTGAGGGAGACTTCAGCCAGTGGGAGAGAGAGAGAGAGACTTCAGCCAGTGGGAGAGAGAGAGACAGACTTCAGCCAGTGGGAGAGAGAGAGACAGACTTCAGTCAGTGGGAGAGAGAGAGACAGACTTCAGCCAGTGGGAGAGAGAGTGAGGGAGACTTCAGCCAGTGGGAGAGAGAGAGAGACTTCAGCCAGTGGGAGAGAGATGGAGAGACTTCAGCCAGTGGGAGAGAGAGAGAGAGAGACAGACTCCAGCCAGTGGGAGAGAGCGACTCCAGCCAGTGGGAGAGAGCGACTCCAGCCAGTGGGAGAGAGCGACTTCGGCCAGTGGGAGAGAGAGTGAGGGAGACTTCAGCCAGTGGGAGAGAGAGAGAGAGACTTCAGCCAGTGGGAGAGAGATGGAGAGACTTCAGCCAGTGGGAGAGAGAGAGAGAGACTTCAGCCAGTGGGAGAGAGAGAGAGACAGACTCCAGCCAGTGGGAGAGAGAGAGAGAGACTTCAGCCAGTGGGAGAGAGAGAGACAGACTTCAGCCAGTGGGAGAGAGAGAGAGAGACTTCAGCCAGTGGGGAGAGAGAGAGAGACTTCAGCCAGTGGGAGAGAGAGAGAGAGACTTCAGCCAGTGGGAGAGAGAGAGAGAGAGAGACAGACTCCAGCCAGTGGGAGAGAGAGAGATAGACTCCAGCCAGTGGGAGAGAGAGAGAGAGAGACTCCAGCCAGTGGGAGAGATAGAGAGAGACTTCAGCCAGTGGGAGAGAGAGAGACAGACTTCAGCCAGTGGGAGAGAGAGAGAGAGACTTCAGCCAGTGGGAGAGAGAGAGAGAGACTTCAGCCAGTGGGAGAGAGAGAGAGAGAGAGAGACAGACTCCAGCCAGTGGGAGAGAGAGAGAGAGACTCCAGCCAGTGGGAGAGAGAGAGAGAGAGACTCCAGCCAGTGGGAGAGATAGAGAGAGACTCCAGCCAGTGGGAGAGAGAGAGAGAGACAGACTCCAGCCAGTGGGAGAGAGAGAGAGAGAGACAGACTACAGCCAGTGGGAGAGAGAGAGAGAGAGACTCCAGCCAGTGGGAGAGAGAGAGAGAGAGAGAGACAGACTCCAGCCAGTGGGAGAGAGCGACTCCAGCCAGTGGGAGAGAGAGAGACAGACTTCAGCCAGTGGGAGAGAGAGAGAGACAGACTTCAGCCAGTGGGAGAGAGAGAGAGACAGACTTCAGCCAGTGGGAGAGAGAGAGAGACAGACTTCAGCCAGTGGGAGAGAGAGACAGACTCCAGCCAGTGGGAGAGAGAGAGACAGACTTCAGCCAGTGGGAGAGAGAGAGAGACAGACTTCAGCCAGTGGGAGAGAGAGAGAGACAGACTTCAGCCAGTGGGAGAGAGAGAGAGACAGACTTCAGTCAGTGGGAGAGAGAGAGACAGACTTCAGTCAGTGGGAGAGAGAGAGACAGACTTCAGTCAGTGGGAGAGAGAGAGAGACTTCAGTCAGTGGGAGAGAGAGAGACAGACTTCAGCCAGTGGGAGAGAGAGTGAGGGAGACTTCAGCCAGTGGGAGAGAGAGAGAGAGACTTCAGCCAGTGGGAGAGAGAGAGACAGACTTCAGCCAGTGGGAGAGAGAGAGAGACAGACTTCAGTCAGTGGGAGAGAGAGAGACAGACTTCAGCCAGTGGGAGAGAGAGTGAGGGAGACTTCAGCCAGTGGGAGAGAGAGAGAGAGACTTCAGCCAGTGGGAGAGAGATGGAGAGACTTCAGCCAGTGGGAGAGAGAGAGAGAGAGACAGACTCCAGCCAGTGGGAGAGAGCGACTCCAGCCAGTGGGAGAGAGCGACTTCGGCCAGTGGGAGAGAGAGTGAGGGAGACTTCAGCCAGTGGGAGAGAGAGAGAGAGACTTCAGCCAGTGGGAGAGAGATGGAGAGACTTCAGCCAGTGGGAGAGAGAGAGAGAGACTTCAGCCAGTGGGAGAGAGAGAGAGAGACCCACGTGAGATTTGGCCGGTAGCCTAGAGAGAGACCCACGTGAGGTTTGGCCAGTAGCCTCAGAGAGAGACCCACGTGAGGTTTGGCCAGTAGCCTAGAGAGAGACCCACGTGAGGTTTGGCCAGTAGCCTAGAGAGAGACCCACGTGAGGTTTGACCGGTAGCCTAGAGAGAGAGACCCACGTGAGGTTTGGCCAGTAGCCTAGAGAGAGACCCACGTGAGGTTTGGCCAGTAGCCTAGAGAGAGACCCACGTGAGGTTTGGCCAGTAGCCTAGAGAGAGACCCACGTGAGGTTTGGCCAGTAGCCTAGAGAGAGACCCACGTGAGTTTTGGCCAGTAGCCTAGAGAGAGAGAGACCCACGTGAGGTTTGGCCAGTAGCCTAGAGAGAGACCCACGTGAGGTTTGGCCAGTAGCCTCAGAGAGAGACCCACGTGAGGTTTGGCCAGTAGCTGAGAGAGAGACCCACGTGAGGTTTGGCCAGTAGCCTAGAGAGAGAGACCCACGTGAGGTTTGGCCAGTAGCCTAGAGAGAGACCTACGTGAGGTTTGGCCAGTAGCCTAGAGAGAGACCCATGTGAGGTTTGGCCAGTAGCCTAGAGAGAGACCCACATGAGTTTTGGCCAGTAGCCTAGAGAGAGAGAGACCCACGTGAGGTTTGGCCAGTAGCCTAGAGAGAGACCCACGTGAGGTTTGGCCAGTAGCCTCAGAGAGAGACCCACGTGAGGTTTGGCCAGTAGCTGAGAGAGAGACCCACGTGAGGTTTGGCCAGTAGCCTAGAGAGAGAGACCCACGTGAGGTTTGGCCAGTAGCCTAGAGAGAGAGAGAGACCCACGTGAGGTTTGGCCAGTAGCCTAGAGAGAGACCCACGTGAGGTTTGGCCAGTAGCCTAGAGAGAGAGACCCACGTGAGGTTTGGCCAGTAGCCTAGAGAGAGAGAGAGACCCACGTGAGGTTTGGCCAGTAGCCTCAGAGAGAGACCCACGTGAGGTTTGGCCAGTAGCCTAGAGAGAGACCCACGTGAGGTTTGGCCAGTAGCCTCAGAGAGAGACCCACGTGAGGTTCGGCCAGTAGCCTCAGAGAGAGACAGAGAGCCATGTGTGACACCTTAGGACAGGAAACCAATGTAATTCATCCTATTGAATGTTTTTGATGTAATAAAATGTCATTGGATTACAGTCCTGTCCTGTAATAAAATGTCATTAGATCACTAGAATGAGGAAGCTGCATCATGTCCTCAATTTGACAGGCTTTTGTATGTGAATCTAATCCACTTCTCTGTCATCGTGTTGTCGTCCTGTACAGTTTAGTGGCTGTGGTCACTGTGACCATAGAAACAGAATGACTAGAACAGACATCGCCTTTCACATTAAAGGGCAACTCCACCACTTCTCAACCTCCTGTTCATTATCTCAGCACCAAACCAGAGTCTATATATGAAAACAGCATCTCTCTGTTCATTATCTCAGCACCAAACCAGAGTCTATATATGAAAACAGCATCTCTCTGTTCATTATCTCAGCACCAAACCAGAGTCTATATATGCTTCTCTGTGACATCACAGGGTGGGGTTAAAAATAAAAAATAAACTGATTTTTCAAAAGCAGCAATGGATTTCTAGTCCAATTGAGGGTATTTCCTGTCTCCACAGTACTGCCAATCTCATGGTGTGTTTAACTACTAGTCCAAGGGAGGGTATTTCCTGTCTCCACAGTACTGCCAATCTCATGGTGTGTTTAACTTCTAGTCCAAGGGAGGGTATTTCCTGTCTCCAAAGTACTGCCAATCTCATGGTGTGTTTAACTTGTTGCCGATGTCATCAGGTAGAGATTTTGAACTTCATTTTTTTTTCCTACAAAACATATAAATGTTCTGTTTTTGTTGACGCTGTTGGAGATAATGAGGTTGGAAAGTGGTGGAGTTTAACCTTTAACCTCCCGTGCTGGGCGGCCCTGTGTCCGAGTTGAGTGTACCTATGCGCGTACTCTCTAAATTCAGTGGTCTGAGACCTCTGGGTTATGGGCTAGGGGTTGGACACCTCCCCCATTCTAGTCATTCTATTTCTACGTCTGTGATACATGTCGGTAGAGCATGGTGCTTGGAAACGTCAAGGGTCGCGGGTTCAATTCCCGCAGGCTCAAACCACATGGGGGGGGGGATTATTGACGTGTGATTAAGTTGTTTTGGGTAAAAGCGTCTGTTCAATAGCAATATATTATAGTACCGAGACATCAGAGAGACTTTCGCCAGCGAAGGGTTCGAAAGACCTGAGGGAGACTTCGACATACAGATTTCTCTGTTTCTATAACTTTAATCTTTCCCATCTCGTCTGTGTCTCTTCCACCTGTCTGTCTCTCCGTACAGACAGGCCTATGAAAACTGCTGTGTTCTCGAGGCTCGTATCTGCTACGATGTGGCGAAGCTGATGTCGCTCAACTCAGAAAGGTACGTCGTTTCTCTGCTTGACTGTGTCACTGTCTGTAGCAATACCATAGGACTCAACTAGGATATAACCTGTTTTTTTTTTTGCATGGACATTGCCATTTGAGGGATTCCACCATTTTAAAGTAGTCAACTTGGTGGGGATTCCTATAGGTTGGGAGCGGTCAGCCAATGATCAGCCAATGTTTTTCAAATTGGGTACTAGGGTTTGTAAATGGCTTTAAGCTATATCGCTGCCATCTAGTGGCCACAATATATAAATTACACAATATTTGTTTCAGCACTTCAGCACTGCAAGTGGCGGTAAATCATCAATATTAACGTTACACTTTTATCAACCAAAGAACAATACAAAAATGGACTATTTTAAAATGGAGATGGCCTAAACGTCGCTGCCCGTGCTGTGTCACAGATTCAAAGACGAGACCTCTTGTGTATTTGGTCATGTGATATGATCATGCGTGCTGTCATGTGACATGGTCATGTGTTCTGTAAACAGGAAGAAGACCGCGCGTAGCAAGAAGTTCTTTACAGACCTACAGTCCAAGGAGCACATCCCCACCATGATCAACCCCAAACCCTGTGGTCATCTCTGCTGTTGCATCATCAAGGGCTGTGAGCAGGTGGGACGTCTCAAATTATATCAGAGACATACCCCCGAGATCTGAGAGTCTATGATATGTGTCCAACCCCTAGCCCATACCCCCGAGATCTGAGAGTCTATGATGTGTCCAACCCCTAGCCCATAACCCAGAGATCTGAGAGTCTATGATGTGTCCAACCCCTAGCCCATAACCCAGAGATCTGAGAGTCTATGATATGTGTCCAACCCCTAGCCCATAACCCAGAGATCTGAGAGTCTATGATATGTCCAACCCCTAGCCCATAACCCAGAGATCTGAGAGTCTATGATATGTGTCCAACCCCTAGCCCATAACCCAGAGATCTGAGAGTCTATGATATGTCCAACCCCTAGCCCATAACCCAGAGATCTGAGAGTCTATGATATGTGTCCAACCCCTAGCCCATAACCCAGAGATCTGAGTCTATGATATGTGTCCAACCCCTAGCCCATACCCCCGAGATCTGAGAGTCTATGATATGTTTCCAACCCTTAGCCCATAACCCAGAGGTCGAGGTGTCCCACCCCTAGCCCATAACCCAGAGGTCGAGGTGTCCCACCCCTAGCCCATAACCCAGAGGTCGAGGTGTCCCACCCCTAGCCCATAACCCAGAGGTCGAGGTGTCCAACCCCTAGCCCATAACCCAGAGGTCGAGGTGTCCAACCCTAGCCCATAACCCAGAGGTCGAGGTGTCCCACCCCTAGCCCATAACCCAGAGGTCGAGGTGTCCCACCCCTAGCCCATAACCCAGAGGTCGAGGTGTCCCACCCCTAGCCCATAACCCAGAGGTCGAGGTGTCCCACCCCTAGCCCATAACCCAGAGGTCGAGGTGTCCCACCCCTAGCCCATAACCCAGAGGTCGAGGTGTCCCACCCCTAGCCCATAACCCAGAGGTCGAGGTGTCCCACCCCTAGCCCATAACCCAGAGGTCGAGGTGTCCAACCCCTAGCCCATAACCCAGAGGTCGAGGTGTCCAACCCCTAGCCCATAACCCAGAGGTCTAGGCTAGGTGTCCAACCCCTAGCCCATAACCCAGAGGTTTAGGCTAGGTGTCCAACCCCTAGCCCATAACCCAGAGGTCTAGGCTAGGTGTCCAACCCCTAGCCCATAACCCAGAAGTCTAGGCTAGGTGTCCAACCCCTAGCCCATAACCCAGAGGTCTAGGTGTCCAAGCCCTAGCCCATAACCCAGAGGTCTAGGCTAGGTGTCCAACCCCTAGCCCATAACCCAGAGGTCTAGGCTAGGTGTCCAACCCCTAGCCCATAACCCAAAGGTCTAGGCTAGGTGTCCAACCCCTAGCCCATAACCCAGAGGTCTAGGCTAGGTGTCCAACCCCTAGCCCATAACCCAAAGGTCTAGGTGTCCAACCCCTAGCCCATAACCCAAAGGTCTAGGTGTCCAACCCCTAGCCCATAACCCAAAGGTCTAGGTGTCCAACCCCTAGCCCATAACCCAGAGGTCGAGGTGTCCAACCCCTAGCCCATAACCCAGAGGTCGAGGTGTCCAACCCCTAGCCCATAACCCAGAGGTCGAGGTGTCCAACCCCTAGCCCATAACCCAGAGGTCGAGGTGTCCAACCCTAGCCCATAACCCAGAGGTCGAGGTGTCCAACCCCTAGCCCATAACCCAGAGGTCGAGGTGTCCAACCCCTAGCCCATAACCCAGAGGTCGAGGTGTCCAACCCCTAGCCCATAACCCAGAGGTCGAGGTGTCCAACCCCTAGCCCATAACCCAGAGGTCGAGGTGTCCAACCCCTAGCCCATAACCCAGAGGTCGAGGTGTCCAACCCCTAGCCCATAACCCAGAGGTCGAGGTGTCCAACCCCTAGCCCATAACCCAGAGGTCGAGGTGTCCAACCCCTAGCCCATAACCCAGAGGTCGAGGTGTCCAACCCCTAGCCCATAACCCAGAGGTCGAGGTGTCCAACCCCTAGCCCATAACCCAGAGGTCGAGGTGTCCAACCCCTAGCCCATAACCCAGAGGTCTAGGCTAGGTGTCCAACCCCTAGCCCATAACCCAAAGGTCTAGGTGTCCAACCCCTAGCCCATAACCCAGAGGTCTAGGCTAGGTGTCCAACCCCTAGCCCATAACCCAGAGGTCTAGGCTAGGTGTCCAACCCCTAGCCCATAACCCAAAGGTCTAGGTGTCCAACCCCTAGCCCATAACCCAAAGGTCTAGGTGTCCAACCCCTAGTCCATAACCCAGAGGTCTAGGCTAGGTGTCCAACCCCTACACCAAACTAGAAGCCACCTAACTAACCATCTCTATTCTACAGGAGGAGGCAGTTAGTTATTACACCAAGCTGGAGTCCAAGCTGAAGGAGGAGTACAGGAAGGAGAAAGAGAAGGTCAACAGTAAACCACTGGGAATGGCCTTCGTTACCTTCCAGAACGAAGCCATGACCGCTATGTAAGACAGAGTGTCTTTGTATCAGTGAGAGAGTGAGACAGTATATGTGTGGATTTGTGACGGAAATACAAGGAATGAGATGTTAAGTGGGAATGTTATTGGGAATGGTGGTGTTAGTGGGAATGGTGGTGTTATTGGGAATGGTGGTGTTAGTGGGAATGGTGGTGTTAGTGGGAATGGTGGTGTTAGTGGGAATGGTGGTGTTAGTGGGAATGGCGGTGGGAATGGTGGTAGTGTTAGTGGGAATGGTAGTGTTAGTGGGAATGGTAGTGTTAGTGGGAATGGTGGTGTTAGTGGGAATGGCGGTGTTAGTGGGAATGGCGGTGTTAGTGGGAATGGCGGTGTTAGTGGGAATGGCGGTGTTAGTGGGAATGGCGGTGTTAGTGGGAATGGCGGTGTTAGTGGGAATGGCGGTGTTAGTGGGAATGGTGGTGGGAATGGTGGTGGTAGTGTTAGTGGGAATGGTAGTGTTAGTGGTAATGGTAGTGGGAATGGTAGTGGGAATGGTGGTGGTAGTGGGAATGGTAGTGGGAATGGTGGTGGTAGTGGGAATGGTAGTGTTAGTGGGAATGGTGGTGTTAGTGGGAATGGTAGTGTTAGTGGGAATGGTGGTGGTAGTGGGAATGGTAGTGGGAATGGTGGTGGTAGTGGGAATGGTGGTGGTAGTGGGAATGGTAGTGTTAGTGGGAATGGTGGTGTTAGTGGGAATGGTGGTGGTAGTGGGAATGGTGGGGGTAGTGGGAATGGTAGTGTTAGTGGGAATGGTGGTGTTAGTGGGAATGGTAGTGGGAATGGTGGTGTTAGTGGGAATGGTAGTGTTAGTGGGAATGGTAGTGGGAATGGTGGTGGTAGTGGGAATGGTGGTGGTAGTGGGAATGGTAGTGTTAGTGGGAATGGTAGTGTTAGTGGGAATGGTGGTGTTAGTGGGAATGGTAGTGTTAGTGGGAATGGTAGTGGGAATGGTGGTGTTAGTGGGAATGGTAGTGTTAGTGGGAATGGTAGTGTTAGTGGGAATGGTAGTGTTAGTGGGAATGGTAGTGGGAATGGTAGTGTTAGTGGGAATGGTAGTGTTAGTGGGAATGGTAGTGGGAATGGTGGTGTTAGTGGGAATGGTAGTGTTAGTGGGAATGGTAGTGTTAGTGGGAATGGTAGTGTTAGTGGGAATGGTAGTGTTAGTGGGAATGGTAGTGGGAATGGTAGTGTTAGTGGGAATGGTAGTGTTAGTGGGAATGGTAGTGGGAATGGTGGTGTTAGTGGGAATGGTAGTGTTAGTGGGAATGGTAGTGGGAATGGTAGTGTTAGTGGGAATGGTGGTGGTAGTGGGAATGGTAGTGGGAATGGTGGTGGTAGTGGGAATGGTAGTGGGAATGGGTTGTTAGTTGGAATGTTAGGTGGGAATGGTTATATATTTGTAGTCCCTAATTCCCATTCTTCCAAGTCGCGTTCATCACTCTGCTATTGGAATTGTCTTGTTGTGCGTGTTGTAGCCATTAATCAAGGCATCTTTGTACATGTTCCCCTGTTCAGTATCCTGAAGGACTACAATGCGTGTAAGTGTCAGGGCTGCCACTGTCGGAGGGAACCCAGGTCTTCTTCCTTCAGCCAGCACCTTCACACCTATTCCTGGACGGTCGGCTACGCACCAGATCCACAGAACGTCTACTGGTGAGAACACACACACACACACACACACACAGAGGATGGGATCCTCCCGAATCCTTTGGGTTCCTGGATCCTTTCACAGCATTATAAGGCTGCGTTGAGACAATGACTTATCAATGACCCAGGTCCAGCTCAGTTAATCCCTACCGTCATCTTAATGCTTCAGTACATCTACATTATCCCAGGGGCGTTGGTAGACACAATGTAAGTAACCTAATTTATGGCCCTGATTGCCTCTGCTGATCCGACAGCTATTGTATGCAGTAATCATGTGCCTATAAACCAGAGTTATACTGTTAGCACTGAGGGGGTGTGTCCTAGTCGGAAGACCACTAGGGGGTGTGTCCTAGTAGGAAGACCACTGAGGGGGTGTGTCCTAGTAGGAAGACCACTGAGGGGGTGTGTCCTAGTAGGAAGACCACTGAGGGGGTGTGTCCTAGTCGGAAGACCACTGAGGGGGTGTGTCCTAGTCGGAAGACCACTGAGGGGGTGTGTCCTAGTCGGAAGACCACTGAGGGGGTGTGTCCTAGTAGGAAGACCACTGAGGTGGTGTGTCCTAGTCGGAAGACCACTGAGGGGGTGTGTCCTAGTCGGAAGACCACTGAGGGGGTGTGTCCTAGTCGGAAGACCACTGTGTGCAGCTCACCCTGCACTAACATAAACAACATGAGCATGTCTACCAATGAAAACAATCAAGCATCCCAGAAAAGTGCTAAAATTGGCCCACGTTAACATATGTAGCTTAAACAAGGTTCATGAAATCAATAACTCAATAACTTCAATAACAGATGACATTCATATCTGAAACTCACTGAGATAATTCCTTTGATACAGTGGGAGCAATACAAGGTTATAAAATCTACAAAAAAGACAGAAATGTCAAAGGTGGAGGTGTTGCCATTTATATTCCTGTGAAGCTTAGAGACGAACGCTCTAACCACTAGGCTACCTGCTGGTTACTAGTCCAACGCTCTAACCACTAGGCTACCTGCTGGTTACTAGTCCAACGCTCTTACCACTAGGCTACCTGCTGGTTACTAGTCCAACGCTCTAACCACTAGGCTACCTGCTGGTTACTAGTCCAACGCTCTAACCACTAGGCTACCTGCTGGTTACTAGTCCAACGCTCTAACCACTAGGCTACCTGCTGGTTACTAGTCCAACACTCTAACCACTAGGCTACCTGCTGGTTACTAGTCCAACGCTCTAACCACTAGGCTACCTGCTGGTTACTAGTCCAACGCTCTAACCACTAGGCTACCTGCTGGTTACTAGTCCAACGCTCTAACCACTAGGCTCCCTGCTGGTTACTAGTCCAACGCTCTAACCACTAGGCTACCTGCTGGTTACTGGTCCAACGCTCTAACCACTAGGCTACCTGCTGGTTACTAGTCCAACACTCTACCCACTAGGCTACCTGCTGGTTACTAGTCCAACGCTCTAACCACTAGGCTACCTACCCCCTCTACGCTCTAACCACTAGGCTGCCCTGCCCCTTCTACGCTCTAACCACTAGGCTCCCCTTCCCCCTCTACGCTCTAACCACTAGGCTGCCCTTCCCCCTCTACGCTCTAACCACTAGGCTGCCCTGCCACCTCTACACTCTAACCACTAGGCTACCTGCCGCCTCTACACTCTAACCACTAGGCTACCCTGCCACCTCTACACTCTAACCACTAGGCTACCCTGCCACCTCTACACTCTAACCACTAGGCTGCCCTGCCCCTTCTACGCTCTAACCACTAGGCTCCCCTTCCCCCTCTACGCTCTAACCACTAGGCTGCCCTTCCCCCTCTACGCTCGAACCACTAGGCTGCCCTGCCACCTCTACACTCTAACCACTAGGCTACCTGCCGCCTCTACACTCTACGCACTAGGCTACCTGCTGGTTACTAGTCCAACGCTCTAACCACTAGGCTACCTACCCCCTCTACGCTCTAACCACTAGGCTGCCCTGCCCCTTCTACGCTCTAACCACTAGGCTCCCCTTCCCCTCTACGCTCTAACCACTAGGCTGCCCTTCCCCCTCTACGCTCTAACCACTAGGCTGCCCTGCCACCTCTACACTCTAACCACTAGGCTACCTGCCGCCTCTACACTCTAACCACTAGGCTACCCTGCCACCTCTACACTCTAACCACTAGGCTACCCTGCCACCTCTACTCTCTAACCACTAGGCTACCCTGCCACCTCTACACTCTAACCACTAGGCTACCTGCCGCCTCTACACTCTAACCACTAGGCTACCCTGCCACCTCTACACTCTAACCACTAGGCTACCCTGCCACCTCTACACTCTAACCACTAGGCTACCCTGCCACCTCTACACTCTAACCACTAGGCTACCTGCCGCCTCTACACTCTAACCACTAGGCTACCCTGCCACCTCTACACTCTAACCACTAGGCTACCCTGCCACCTCTACACTCTAACCACTAGGCTACCTGCCGCCTCTACACTCTAACCACTAGGCTACCTGCCGCCTCTACACTCTAACCACTAGGCTACCCTGCCACCTCTACACTCTAACCACTAGGCTACCTGCCGCCTCTACACTCTAACCACTAGGCTACCCTGCCACCTCTACACTCTAACCACTAGGCTACCCTGCCACCTCTACACTCTAACCACTAGGCTACCTGCCACCTCTACACTCTAACCACTAGGCTACCCTGCCACCTCTACACTCTAACCACTAGACTACCCTGCCACCTCTACACTCTAACCACTAGACTACCCTGCCACCTCTAAACTCTAACCACTAGGCTACCCTGCCACCTCTACACTCTAACCACTAGGCTACCCTGCCACCTCTACACTCTAACCACTAGGCTACCCTGCCACCTCTACACTCTAACCACTAGGCTACCCTGCCACCTCTACACTCTAACCACTAGGCTACCCTGCCACCTCTACACTCTAACCACTAGGCTACCCCACTGCCCCAAATGGGTAATATATGTGGTGTCAACAGAAAGGCATATTTTCTGGGTGATTGAATTATTCATCAAGCTGCCCACTCAAGAGAAGCTTCAAACTGCAACCAGTGCCTGTAACCTGGTTCAGGTTATCAGTCAACCTACCAGGGTATTTACAAACAACACAGGAATGAAGTCATCAACATGTATTGATCACATCTTTACCAATGCTGCAGAAATGTGCTCTAAAGCAGTATCCAGATCCATCAGATGTAGTGATCACAATATAGTAGCCATGTCTAGGAAAACCACAGTTCCAAAGGCTGGGCCTCATATAGTGTATAAGAGGTCAGGCTGGGCCTAATGTAATGTATAGGAGGTCAGGCTGGGCCTAATATAGTGTATAAGAGGTCAGGCTGGGCCTAATATAGTGTATAAGAGGTCAGGCTGGGCCTAATATAGTGTATAAGAGGACAGGCTGGGCCTAATATAGTGTATGAGGTCAGGCTGGGCCTAATATAGTGTATAAGAGGTCAGGCTGGGCCTAATATAGTGTATAAGAGGTCAGGCTGGGCCTAATATAGTGTATAAGAGGTCAGGCTGGGCCTAATATAGTGTATAAGAGGACAGGCTGGGCCTAATATAGTGTATGAGGTCAGGCTGGGCCTAATATAGTGTATAAGAGGTCAGGCTGGGCCTAATATAGTGTATAAGAGGTCAGGCTGGGCCTCATATAGTGTATAAGAGGTCAGGCTGGGCCTCATATAGTGTATAAGAGGTCAGGCTGGGCCTCATATAGTGTATAAGAGGTCAGGCTGGGCCTAATATAGTGTATAAGAGGACAGGCTGGGCCTAATATAGTGTATAAGAGGTCAGGCTGGGCCTCATATAGTGTATAAGAGGTCAGGCTGGGCCTAATATAGTGTATAAGAGGTCAGGCTGGGCCTAATATAGTGTATGAGGTCAGGCTGGGCCTAATATAGTGTATAAGAGGTCAGGCTGGGCCTCATATAGTGTATAAGAGGTCAGGCTGGGCCTCATATAGTGTATAAGAGGTCAGGCTGGGCCTCATATAGTGTATAAGAGGTCAGGCTGGGCCTCATATAGTGTATAAGAGGTCAGGCTGGGCCTAATATAGTGTATAAGAGGTCATACAAGAAGTTTAGTAGTGATTCATATGTTGATGATGTAAAGAATATCTGCTGGTCTGTGGTGTGTAATGAGGAGCAACCAGACACTGCTGGTCTGTGGTGTTTAATGAGGAGCAACCAGACGCTGCTGGTCTGTGGTGTGTAATGAGGAGCAACCAGACACTGCTGGTCTGTGGTGTGTAACGAGGAGCAACCAGACGCTGCTGGTCTGTGGTATGTAATGAGGAGCAACCAGACGCTGCTGGTCTGTGGTGTTTAATGAGGAGCAACCAGACGCTGCTGGTCTGTGGTGTGTAATGAGGAGCAACCAGACGCTGCTGGTCTGTGGTGTGTAATGAGGAGCAACCAGGCGCTGCTGGTCTGTGGTGTTTAATGAGGAGCAACCAGACGCTGCTGGTCTGTGGTGTGTAACGAGGAGCAACCAGGCGCTGCTGGTCTGTGGTGTGTAACGAGGAGCAACCAGACCCTGCTGGTCTGTGGTGTGTAATGAGGAGCAACCAGACGCTGCTGGTCTGGTGTGTGTAATGAGGAGCAACCAGACGCTGCACTTCACACATTTATGAAACTACTTATTCCAGTTACTAATAAGCACCCATTAATAAAATGACTGTAATAACTGTTAAATCCCCTTGAGGAATTAAAACATGGTATGGTTGAAGGGATGAGACAGAAGGACTGGAAAAAAAGTCTGGCTGCACAACCGATTGGCAAACGTACTGCAAACTGAGAAATCATGTGACTAAACTGAATAAAAAGAAGAAACTAAACTATGAAACAAAGATAAAATACATAAAGAATGATAGTAAAAAGCTTTGGAGCACCTTAAATGACATTTTGGGCAAAAGGGCAAACTCAGCGCCATCATTCATTGAATCAGATGGCTCATTTACCACAAAACCTACTGATATTGGAAACGATTTAATTATTTTTTAATTGGCGAGATTAGCAAAGTTAGGTATCACATGATAGCAACGAACGCTGACACAACACATCCAAGTATATCTGACCAAATTATAAAAGACAAGCATTGTAATTTTGAATTCCGTAAAAGTAAGTGTAGAAGAGGTTGTCTATCGTTAATGACAAGCCACCGGGGTCTGACAATCTGGATGGAAAATTACTGAGGATCATATTGGACGATATTCCCACTCCTATTTGCCACATCTTCAATTTAAGCCTACTAGAGAGTGTGTGCCCTCAGGCCTGGAGGAAAGTTAAAGTCATTCCGCTACCCAAGAATAGTAAAGCCCCCTTTACTGGCTCAAATAGCCGACCAATCAGCCTGCTACCAATTCTTAATTAATAAAAATGAAAAAAATGGTGTTTGACCAGATATGTTTATTTTACAGTAAACACATTGACAACAGACTTTCAGCTTATAGGGAAGGACATTCAACAAGCACAGCACTTACACAAATGACCGATGATTGGCTGAGAGAAATGTATGAGAGAAATATTTTCACGCCTACTTTATTAGACTTCAATGTGGCTTTAGACATTATCGCTTATAGTCTGCTGCTGGAAAAATGTATGTGTTATGGCTTTACACCCCCTGCTATAATGTGGATAAAGAGTTACCTGTCTAACAGAACACAGAGGGTGTTCTTTAATGGAAGCCTCTCCAACATAATCCAGTTAGAATCAGGAATTCCCCAGGGCAGCTGTCTAGGCCCCTTACTTTTTTCAATCTTTACTAACGACATGCTACTGGCTTTGAGTAAAGCCAGTGTGTCTATGCATGAGGATGACTCAACACTATACACGTCAGCTACTACAGCGACTGAAATGACTGCAACACTTAACAAAGAGCTGCAGTTGGTTTCATAATGGGTAGCAAGGAATAAGTTAGTCCTAAATATTTAAAAAGCTTTTTTGGGACAAATCATTAACTAAACCCTAAACCGCAACAAATGTTGTAATGAATAATGTGCAAGTTGAGGTGACTAAACTGCTTGGAGTAACCCTGGATTGTAAACTGTCATGGTCAAAACATATTGATACAACAGTAGCTAAGATGGGGAGAAGTCTGTCCATAATAAAGCGCTGCTCTGGCTTCTTAACAGTACTATCAACACGGCAGGTTCGACAGGTCCTAGTTTTGTTGCACCTGGACTACTGTTCAGTCGTGTGGTCAGGTGCCACAGAGGGACTTAGGAAAATTGCAATAGGCTCAGAACAGGGCAGCACGGTTGGCCCTTGGATGTACACAGGTCCCATGACTGGAACTCAGGCACGCAGTAAAATTTGATTCAAAAAACAGATAAAAATACACCCTATTGAACACCGGGGACTGTGTAGAGACACAAACACAGGCACAGATGCATGCATACACACACACGATACCATACACACTATAGACACACGTACACATGGATTCTGTATTGTAGGTCAGTGTTGGAGTGGCCTGTATTGTAATGTTTTAAAATTCTATAACTGCCTTCATTTTGCTGCACCCCAGGAAGAGTAGCTGCTGCCTTGGCAGGAACTAATGGGGATCCACAATAAACCCCAGGAAGAGTAGCTGCTGCCTTGGCAGGAACTAATGGGGATCCATAATAAACCCCAGGAAGAGTAGCTGCTGCCTTGGCAGGAACTAATGGGGATCCATAATAAACCCCAGGAAGAGTAGCTGCTGCCTTGGCAGGAACTAATGGGGATCCATAATAAACCCCAGGAAGAGTAGCTGCTGCCTTGGCAGGAACTAATGGGGATCCACAATAAACCCCAGGAAGAGTAGCTGCTGCCTTGGCAGGAACTAATGGGGATCCATAAAAAAAAAAGCAGGAAGAGTAGCTGCTGCCTTGACAGGAACTAATTGAGATCCATAATAAACCCCAGGAAGAGTAGCTGCTGCCTTGGCAGGAACTAATGGGGATCCTTAATAAACCCCAGGAAGAGTAGCTGCTGCCTTGGCAGGAACTAATGGGGATCCATAATAAACCCCAGGAAGAGTAGCTGCTGCCTTGGCAGGAACTAATGGGGATCCATAATAAACCCCAGGAAGAGTAGCTGCTGCCTTGGCAGGAACTAATGGGGATCCATAATAAACCCCAGGAAGAGTAGCTGCTGCCTTGGCAGGAACTACTGGGGATCCATAATAAACCCCAGGAAGAGTAGCTGCTGCCTTGGCAGGAACTACTGGGGATCCATAATAAACCCCAGGAAGAGTAGCTGCTGCCTTGGCAGGAACTATAGGGGATCCATAATAAACCCCAGGAAGAGTAGCTGCTGTCTTGGCAGGAACTAATGAGGATCCATAATAAACCCCAGGAAGAGTAGCTGCTGCCTTGGCAGGAACTACTGGGGATCCATAATAAACCCCAGGAAGAGTAGCTGCTGCCTTGGCAGGAACTAATGGGGATCCATAATAAACCCCAGGAAGAGTAGCTGCTGCCTTGGCAGGAACTACTGGGGATCCATAATAAACCCCAGGAAGAGTAGCTGCTGCCTTGGCAGGAACTATAGGGGATCCATAATAAACCCCAGGAAGAGTAGCTGCTGTCTTGGCAGGAACTAATGGGGATCCATAACAAATACAGATCACAGCATAGATTAATGTACTCAGTTTCCTCTCTGGGGAGTTCAGTGGGTTATGATGTCACCACCAGACTGTGGACTGTGTAATGATGTCACCACCAGACTGTGGACTGTGTAATGATGTCACCACCAGACTGTGGACTGTGTAATGATGTCACCACCAGACAGTGGACTGTGTAATGATGTCACCACCAGACTGTGGACTGTGTAATGATGTCACCACCAGACTGTGGACTGTGTAATGATGTCACCACCAGACAGTGGACTGTGTAATGATGTCACCACCAGACTGTGGACTGTGTAATGATGTCACCACCAGACTGTGGACTGTGTAATGATGTCACCACCAGACTGTGGACTGTGTAATGATGTCACCACCAGACTGTGGACTGTGTAATGATGTCACCACCAGACTGTGGACTGTGTAATGATGTCACCACCAGACTGTGGACTGTGTAATGATGTCACCACCAGACTGTGGACTGTGTAATGATGTCACCGCCAGACTGTGGACTGTGTAATGATGTCACCGCCAGACTGTGGACTGTGTAATGATGTCACCGCCAGACTGTGGACTGTGTAATGATGTCACCACCAGACTGTGGACTGTGTAATGATGTCACCACCAGACTGTGGACTGTGTTCTAAGTATCTAAGAGCTACGGGGTAATTCAATTTCCATCCACTTTAGAGCAACCGTCTCTCTCTCCCCTCTAGATGATTATCCAACTGCTGAGTGCCAGTATCAAATGACCTCACAGGCTGAGGCGGTAATCTGGCACCATCACTAGGTGTCAGTTGCAATCCTGTATGTATGTGAATTATTGTTGGGCGATATATCAAATTTAATAGGATTTTCCAAAGGCCTTTATTGCAAGAATGGTTGTAGTTTTTTTTTTAGGTTTTTATGTCCGTTTGTTCTCATGTTGTCGTTTTGGTCTCGTCTCCTTTTGTCTTTATGTGCTGTGTGCATCTTCCCATTTACACCAGAGATCTGTTTATTACAGCGCATTCAGAGGGTATTCAGACCCCTTGATTCTTTCCACATTTTGTTACGTTATACAGCCTTATTCTAAGATTTATTAAATAAAAGCAATTTCTCGTCAATCTACACACAATATCCCTTAATGTCAAAGGGAAAACAGGTTTAGACATTTTTGCAAATGTATACAAAAATTCAATACAGATATACATTATTTACATAAGTATTCAGACTCTTTGCAATGAGACTCGATATTGAGGTCAGGTGTTTTCATTGATCATCCTTGAGATGTTTCTACAACTTGATTAGAGTCCACCCGTGGTCAATTCAATTGATTGGACATGATTTGGAAAGGCACACACCTGTCTGTATAAGGTCCCACAGTTGACAGTGCATGTCAGAGCAAAAACCAAGTCATGAATTCGAAGGAATTGTCCATAGAGCTCAGAGACAGGATTGTGTCGAGGCATATTTCTGCAGCATTGAAGGTCCCCAAGAACACCGTGGCTTCCATCATTTTTAAATGTAAGAAGTTTAGAACCACCAAGACTCTTCCTCGTGCTGGCCAGCCTGCCAAACTGAGCAATCGGGGGAGAAGGGCCTTGGTCAGAGAGGTGACCAAGAACCCGATGGTCACTCTGACAGAGCTGCAGAATTCCTCTGTGGAGATAGACGAACCCTCCAGAAGGAAACTCCACCAATCAGGCCTTCATGGTAGAGTGGCCACTCCTCAGTAAAAGGCGCATGACAACCCAATATAACGTCTCTGGAGAGACCTGAAAATGACTGTGCAGCAACGATTCCCATCCAACCTGACAGAGGATCTGCAGAGAAGAATGGGAGAAACTCCCCAAATACAGGTGTGCCAAACTTGTAGCGTCATACCCAACAAGACTCGAGGCTCTAATCGCTGCCAAAGGCGCGTCAACAAAGTACAGAGTAAAGGTTCTGAATACTTATGTAAAATGTGATTTTTTTTTTTTTAATATAACTTTGCAGCATACCTATATAACTTGTTATGTGTTGATTGATGAGAAAAAAAACGATATAATACAATTTAGAATAAGGCTGTAACGTAACAAAATGTGGAAAAAGTCAAGTGGTCTGAATAGTTTCCGAAATGCACTGTATGACGAGATGCTCATGTGTCCGCCATGGGAGTTGTTGGAAAACCATTCCAGGTGACTACGTCACGAAGCTGGTTGGGAGAATGCCAAGAGTGTGCAAAGCTGTCATCAAGGCAAAGGGTGGCTACTTTGAAGAATCTCAAATATAAAATATTTGTTTTTTACATGTATTTCTATCGTGAAATGAAAATAGCTACTTTGTTTTGTTCGGAGATAAACTACATTTTCGTAGATAAAATGCCTATTATTCCCATATAATGTTGATAAAAGACCATGAATAAGTTAAAGGTTTATGTTGATAATGTCCCCGGCTAATAATTTGATGCATTAGGCTGAAGCGTCTGTTGATGAGCGTAAGTGTTGGCAAACATTTTAATTTTAAGTTGGTCCACATGGTTGGGAATTTATTTGAGACTAATTGGATAATTCAGTTAGATGGGCAACTGGAGGCCTTGCAGCCCCTCCTTTTGTAGACCTGTGGTCCAATCACAGCTGGAGGCCCCTCCTTTTGTAGACCTGGGGACCAATCACAGCTGGAGGCCTGCAGCCCCTCCTTTTGTAGACCTGGGGACCAATTACATGATAATAGTGATTATGCATCAGCAATCACTCATCGGTTATCTTATTAAAAACAGCAAACATTTCCCTCAAATCAATCAAATCAAATCACTCTATGGTAAAATGTGTATAATTGCAGGAAATGAACATCATTTTTTAAATCTTTGCTGTCATGACGGAGGACACTTAAATGTTTTCTCGCTGGGGGGGTAATGGATGTGGTTAGGTGATCATGGTATTAATTGACAGAAGGTGCTGAGAAGGTGCTTTTTCAGTCTCTTGAGGTCGAATGATGGAAATGCAGGGTAGCAAAACCAACCAAAACACCTGGCCCAACCAAAACACCTTGCCCAACCAAAACACCTTGCCCAACCAAAACACCTTGCCCAACCAAACACCTTGCCCAACCAAAACACCTTGCCCAACCAAAACACCTTGCCCAACCAAAACACCTTGCCCAACCAAAACATCTGGCCCAACCAAAACACCTGGCCCAACCAAACCCCCTGGCCCAACCAAAACACCTGGCCCAACCAAAACGCCTGGCCCAACCAAACCCAACCAAAACACCTGGCCCAACCAAGCCCAACCAAAACATCTGGCCCAACAAAACCCAACCAAATCCCTGGCCCAACCAAACCCAACCAAAACGCCTGGCCCAACCAAACCTAACCAAAACATCTGGCCCAACAAAACCCAACCAAATTACCTGGCCCAACCAAACACCTGGCCCAACCAAACCCAACCAAAACACCTGGCCCAACCAAACCCAACCAAAACACCTGGCCCAACCAAACCCAACCAAAACACCTGGCCCAACCAAACCCAACCAAAACACCTGGCCCAACCAAACCCAAACAAAACACATGGCCCAACCAAACCCAACCAAAACACCTGGCCCAACCAAACCCAAACAAAACACCTGGCCCAACCAAACCCAAACAAAACACCTGGCCCAACATACAGACAGCAATGTTCTATTCTATTCTTGAATTGATTGATTGACCTGTCCTCTTCATGTTTCTCCCAGGGAGCATCTGGGTTCCCCTGGTGATTGATTGATTGACCTGTCCTCTCCTGTTTTCTCCCAGGGAGCATCTGTCAGTAGGAGGGTTCCCCTGGTGGCTGAGATGCTTCATCATCAACTGTATCCTCTTCCTCCTCCTCTTCTTCCTCACAACCCCCGCCATCATCATCTCCACCATGGACAAGTTCAATGTCACCAAGCCTGTCGAGTACCTCAACGTGAGTCACCTTTGACCTCTCTTAGTGAAGCTCAGGAGGTCGCCCATAAGACGGCGTTCCAAATGGCACCCTATTCCCTATTATGGCACCCTATTCCCTATGATGGCACCCTATTCCCTATGATGGCACCCTATTCCCTATGATGGCACCCTATTCCCTATGATGGCACCCTATTCCCTATTATGCACCCTATTCCCTATTATGGCGCCCTATTCCCTATGATGGCACCCTATTCCCGATTTAGTGCACTATATAAAGAAATAATGTCCTATTTGGGAGGCAGCCTCAGTTTGACCCTTTTCAAGCCAAGCTGCACTGCACTGGACTGGTTACACAACCACTGTGCTGGAACTATCAGAGCCAGCAGAGTACGGTTTGGTTGACACTATAGTGGGAAAAGGGCATTCATCTGTGTACTATTCCTAACCTTAACCTCACCTTGATCTGCAAATTTTCCCTTCTACCTCTCCTTCTCTTCTCATCCTCCTCCTCCTCTTACTTCCTCTCCATCTTCTTCCTCCTCCCTCTTCCTCCTCCCTCTTCCTCTCCTCCTCCAGAACCCCATCGTGACTCAGTTCTTCCCCACCCTGCTGCTGTGGGCCTTCTCCGCCCTGCTACCGACCATCGTGTACTACTCTGCCTTCTTCGAGGCCCACTGGACACGGTACCACTCACACTCACACTGGACACGGTGCCACTCACACTGGACACGGTACCACTCACACTGGACACGGTACCACTCACACTGGACACGGTACCACTCACACACACACTGGACACGGTACCACTCACACTCACACTGGACACGGTACCACTCACACTCACACTGGACACGGTACCACTCACACACACACTGGACACGGTACCACTCACACACACACTGGACACGGTACCACTCACACACATACTGGACACGGTACCACTCACACTGGACACGGTACCACTCACACTGAACACGGTACCACTCACACACACACTGGACACGGTACCACTCACACTGGACACGGTACCACTCACACTCACACTGGACACGGTACCACTCACACTGGACACGGTACCACTCACACTGGACACGGTACCACTCACACACACTGGACACGGTACCACTCACACTGGACACGGTACCACTCACACTGGACACGGTACCACTCACACTCACACTGGACACGGTACCACTCACACTGGACACAGTACCACTCACACTGGACACGGTACCACTCACACTGGACACGGTACCACTCACACTGCACCACTCACACTCACACTGGACACGGTACCACTCACACTCACACTGGACACGGTACCACTCACACTGGACACGGTACCACTCACACTGGACACGGTACCACTCACACTGGACACGGTACCACTCACACACACACTGGACACGGTACCACTCACACACATACTGGACACGGTACCACTCACACTGGACACGGTACCACTCACACTGGACACGGTACCACTCACACACATACTGGACATGGTACCACTCACACTGGACACGGTACCACTCACACACACACTGGACACGGTACCACTCACACACACACTGGACACGGTACCACTCACACTCACACTGGACACGGTACCACTCACACACACACAGTAAATGTTGATCTTTTCTACTGTGTATCTAACACGTCTGGTCCCAGATCTGTTTGTCACTATGTAGGAGATGGCAAAACCAGCACAAACTGATCTGGGACCTGGCTAACCTACTTACACCGGATAGCTCTTGTATTCTGTATTTGTCAATGTGTAATGCTGATCATTTTGATTTGTCCGTGTATTCTAATTAGGTCTGGAGAGAACAGGACCACCATGCATAAATGTTACACCTTCCTCATCTTCATGGTCTTACTGCTGCCCTCTCTAGGACTCAGCAGGTACTACACGTCTTCAACATGTTTCAATTGGGAATCAATTTGATTTGAGATTACACAACACACTCCCCCGCATCTCGTCATGATCCAGCCGTTACCGAGAACCACTATAACGGATTTTTGGACAGGGTCGTTGGCATTAGGTTTGTCAGACGAAGTTGTTTGCCCTAACCGTGCTTAAGTTCTAGACGTCGTATTAAAACGAGGCTGCAGAGTCCGTAACGTGACATTGAGATCTATTTGGACGGAATAAGTTTGTAGGTGCAACAGGTTTTATTAAGTGTATAATCAATCATCACAGACACATTTCCCTCCATTAAGTACCAATCCTGTGCTACCTTTTTATACTGTATGTACAGTGGGGCAAAACAAGTATTTAGTCAGCCACCAATTGTGCAAGTTCTCCCACTTAAAAAGATGAGAGGCCTGTTATTTTCATCATAGGTACACTTCAACTATGACAGAAAAATGAGAAAAATAATCCAGATTTTCAATGAATTTATTTGCCAATTATGGTGGAAAATAAGTATTTGGTCAATAACAAAAGTTTATCTCAATACTTTGTTATATACCCTTTGCTGGCAATGACAGAGGTCAAATGTTTTCTGTAAGTCTTCACAAGGTTTTCACACACTGTTGCTGGTATTTTGGCCCATTCCTCCATGCAGATCTCCTCTAGAGCAGTGATGCTTTGGGGCTGTTGCAGGGCAACACGGACTTTCAACTCCCTCCAAAGATTTCCTATGGGGTTGAGATCTGGAGACTGGCCAGGCCACTCCAGGACCTTGAAATGCTTCTTACGAAGCCACTCCTTCGTTGCCCGGGCGGTGTGTTTGGGATCAGTGTCATGCTGAAAGACCCAGCGACGTTTCATCTTCAATGCCCTTGCTGATGGAAGGAGGTTTTCACTCAAAATCTCACGATACATGGCCCCATTCATTCTTTCCTTTACACGGTCCCTTTGCAGACAAACAGCCCCAAAGCATGATGTTTCCACCCCCATGCTTCACAGTAGGTATGGTGTTCTTTGGATGCAACTCAGCATTCTTTGTCCTTTGGCGAGTTGAGTTTTTACCAAAAAGTTCTATTTTGTTCTATTTTGGTTTCATCTGACCATATGGCATTCTCCCAATCTTCTTCTGGATCATCCAAATGCTCTCTAGCAAACCTCAGACGGGCCTGGACATGTACTGGCTTAAGCAGGGGGACACGTCTGGCACTGCAGGATTTGAGTCTCTGGTGGCGTAGTGTGTTACAGATGGTAGGCTTTTGTTACTTTGGTACCAGCTCTCTGCAGGTCATTCACTAGGTCCCCCAGTGTGGTTCTGGGATTTTTGCTCACCGTTCTTGTGATCATTTTGACCCCATGGGGTGAGATCTTGCGTGGAGCCCCAGATCGAGGGAGATTATCAGTGGTCTTGTATGTCTTCCATTTCCAAATAATTGCTCCCACAGTTGATTTGTTCAAACTAAGCTGCTTACCTATTGCAGATTCAGTCTTCCCAGCCTGGTGCATGTCTACAATTTTGTTTCTGGTGTCCTTTGACAGCTATTTGGTCTTGGCCATAGTGGAGTTTGGAGTGTGAATGTTTGAGGTTGTGTCTTTTATACTGATAACAAGTTCAAACAGGTGCCATTAATACAGGTAACGAGTGGAGGACAGAGGAGCCTCTTAAAGAAGAAGTTACAGGTCTGTGAGAGCCAGAAATCTTGCTTGTTTGTAGGTGACCAAATACTTATTTTCCACCATAATTTGCAAATAAATTCATTAAAAATCCTACAATGTGATTTTCTGGATTTTTTAAAACTTATTTGGCTAAGGTGTATGTAAACTTCTGACTTCAACTGTATACATATATTTTTAAATTGTCTTTGGTATGACTCTGCCAGGGATCGAACTCCCAACCTTCCATTCTGAGGGCGGACACCCCACTGAATGCAGACACTCTCAATGGAGCACATCACTAGCCTTAATCTGAGTTCACTAGCCTTAGTCTGGGTTCACTAGCCTTAATCTGGGTACACTAGCCTTAATCTGGGTTCACTCGCCTTAATCTGGGTTCACTCGCCTTAATCTGGGTTCACTCGCCTTAATCTGGGTTCACTCACCTTAATCTGGGTTCACTAGCCTTAAAATGGGTTCACTAGCCTTAATCTGGGTTCACTGGGTGGTTAGAGCGTTGGACTAGTAACCGGAAGGTTGCAAATTCAAACCCCCGAGCCGACAAGGTACAAATCTGTCATTCTGCCCCTGAACAGGCAGTTAACCCACTGTTCCTAGGCCGTCATTGAAAATAAGAATTTGTTCTTAACTGACTTGCCTGGTTAAATAAAGGTCAATTAATTAACTAGCCTTAATCTGGGTTCACTCGCCTTAATCTGGGTGCAGGAAACTGTCCCTTTATGATCCTATTCTCAGTCATGGAGTCTCTAATCCAATCGTCAACCACCTCTTCTATCACTCTGAGAACTGTTTCCTCCTTCCTTCCAGTCTGGACGTTTTCTTCCGATGGCTGTTTGACAAGCGTTTCCTGGCTGACGCTGCCGTGAGGTTTGAGTAAGTAGCAGTTCCTAGTTCCTCACCAAATTTCCTGGCGTGTAGAGAGTTTTTTTTTTTATACCTAGCCACCATACCCTCTACATCTGCATTGTTTGCTGTTTGGCATTTTAGGCTGTCTGTCTGTACAAGCACATTGTGACATCGTCTGATGTGTATTTAAAAAAGGACCTTAAATACAAATACAGTTGATGGATTTGCCCACACTGTCAGTCACAAGACATTACTTTGGATGAAATTACCTATCAGCATTAGAATGATATTTTCAAAATCGTATGTAATTGTTGTTGAACTACAATTACAATTGAACAGCAGCAGTAACTCTTTATGGTACGTCTGGTTGTCTGCTCTCAACCATAGAACCTTTCCTTTGTGCGCCGTGGTCTCTGCTGGCCTTGTGTCTGGCCCATGATGTGAACGTTGTCAGTCATATCTTAGTGCTGCTTTGTAACAATGATCTGTCTTTCAATTTACGTACAATCTGAACAGCTTCCATATTCTCTGATGTGTCCCTAGGAAGGGCTGACCCCCTAGCAGCCTAGCCAGGGGTATGTTAATCTGTTTAGTGTCGTCTTTAGGAAGGGCTGACCCCCTAGCAGTCTAGCCAGGGGTATTTTAATCTGTTAGTTTAGTGTCGTCTTTAGGAAGGGCTGACCCCCTAGCAGCCTGGCCAGGGGTATTTTAATCTGTTAGTTTAGTGTCGTCTTTAGGAAGGGCTGACCCCCTAGCAGCCTAGCCAGGGGTATTTTAATCTGTTAGTTTAGTGTCGTCTTTAGGAAGGGCTGACCCCCTAGCAGCCTAGCCAGGGGTATGTTAATCTGTTTAGTGTCGTCTTTAGGAAGGGCTGACCCCCTAGCAGTCTAGCCAGGGGTATTTTAATCTGTTAGTTTAGTGTCGTCTTTAGGAAGGGCTGACCCCCTAGCAGCCTAGCCAGGGGTATTTTAATCTGTTTAGTGTCGTCTTTAGGAAGGGCTGACCCCCTAGCAGCCTAGCCAGGGGTATTTTAATCTGTTAGTTTAGTGTCGTCTTTAGGAAGGGCTGACCCCCTAGCAGCCTAGCCAGGGGTATTTTAATCTGTTTAGTGTCGTCTTTAGGAAGGGCTGACCCCTAGCAGCCTAGCCAGGGGTATTTTAATCTGTTAGTTTAGTGTCGTCTTTAGGAAGGGCTGACCCCCTAGCAGCCTAGCCAGGGGTATTTTAATCTGTTTAGTGTCGTCTTTAGGAAGGGCTGACCCCCTAGCAGCCTAGCCAGGGGTATTTTAATCTGTTTAGTGTCGTCTTTAGGAAGGGCTGACCCCCTAGCAGCCTAGCCAGGGGTATTTTAATCTGTTTAGTGTCGTCTTTAGGAAGGGCTGACCCCCTAGCAGCCTAGCCAGGGGTATTTTAATCTGTTTAGTGTCGTCTTTAGGAAGGGCTGACCCCCTAGCAGCCTAGCCAGGGGTATTTTAATCTGTTTAGTGTCGTCTTTAGGAAGGGCTGACCCCTAGCAGTCTAGCCAGGGGTATTTTAATCTGTTTAGTGTCGTCTTTAGGAAGGGCTGACCCCTAGCAGCCTAGCCAGGGGTATTTTAATCTGTTAGTGTCGTCTTTAGGAAGGGCTGACCCCCTAGCAGTCTAGCCAGGGGTATTTTAATCTGTTAGTTTAGTGTCGTCTTTAGGAAGGGCTGACCCCCTAGCAGCCTAGCCAGGGGTATTTTAATCTGTTTAGTGTCATCTTTTAGGAAGGGCTGACCCCCTAGCAGCCTAGCCAGGGGTATTTTAATCTGTTTAGTGTCGTCTTTAGGAAGGGCTGACCCCCTAGCAGCCTAGCCAGGGGTATGTTAATCTGTTAGTTTAGTGTCGTCTTTAGGAAGGGCTGACCCCCTAGCAGCCTAGCCAGGGGTATTTTAATCTGTTTAGTGTCGTCTTTAGGAAGGGCTGACCCCCTAGCAGTCTAGCCAGGGGTATTTTAATCTGTTTAGTGTCGTCTTTAGGAAGGGCTGACCCCCTAGCAGCCTAGCCAGGGGTATTTTAATCTGTTTAGTGTCGTCTTTAGGAAGGGCTGACCCCCTAGCAGCCTAGCCAGGGGTATGTTAATCTGTTAGTTTAGTGTCGTCTTTAGGAAGGGCTGACCCCCTAGCAGCCTAGCCAGGGGTATTTTAATCTGTTTAGTGTCGTCTTTAGGAAGGGCTGACCCCCTAGCAGTCTAGCCATGGGGATTTTAATCTGTTTAGTGTCGTCTTTAGGAAGGGCTGACCCCCTAGCAGCCTAGCCAGGGGTATTTTAATCTGTTAGTTTAGTGTCGTCTTTAGGAAGGGCTGACCCCCTAGCAGCCTAGCCAGGGGTATTTTAATCTGTTAGTTTAGTGTCGTCTTTAGGAAGGGCTGACCCCCTAGCAGCCTAGCCAGGGGTATTTTAATCTGTTAGTTTAGTGTCGTCTTTAGGAAGGGCTGACCCCCTAGCAGCCTAGCCAGGGGTATTTTAATCTGTTAGTTTAGTGTCGTCTTTAGGAAGGGCTGACCCCCTAGCAGCCTAGCCAGGGGTATGTTAATCTGTTAGTTTAGTGTCGTCTTTAGGAAGGGCTGACCCCCTAGCAGCCTAGCCAGGGGTATGTTAATCTGTTTAGTGTCGTCTTTAGGAAGGGCTGACCCCCTAGCAGCCTAGCCAGGGGTATGTTAATCTGTTTAGTGTCGTCTTTAGGAAGGGCTGACCCCTAGCAGCCTAGCCAGGGGTATTTTAATCTGTTTAGTGTCGTCTTTAGGAAGGGCTGACCCCCTAGCAACCTAGCCAGGGGTATTTTAATCTGTTTAGTGTCGTCTTTAGGAAGGGCTGACCCCCTAGCAGCCTAGCCAGGGGTATTTTAATCTGTTTAGTGTCGTCTTTAGGAAGGGCTGACCCCCTAGCAGCCTAGCCAGGGGTATGTTAATCTGTTAGTTTAGTGTCGTCTTTAGGAAGGGCTGACCCCCTAGCAGCCTAGCCAGGGGTATTTTAATCTGTTTAGTGTCGTCTTTAGGAAGGGCTGACCCCCTAGCAGTCTAGCCAGGGGTATTTTAATCTGTTTAGTGTCGTCTTTAGGAAGGGCTGACCCCCTAGCAGCCTAGCCAGGGGTATTTTAATCTGTTAGTTTAGTGTCGTCTTTAGGAAGGGCTGACCCCCTAGCAGCCTAGCCAGGGGTATGTTAATCTGTTTGTTTAGTGTCGTCTTTAGGAAGGGCTGACCCCTAGCAGCCTAGCCAGGGGTATTTTAATCTGTTTAGTGTCGTCTTTAGGAAGGGCTGACCCCCTAGCAGCCTAGCCAGGGGTATTTTAATCTGTTAGTTTAGTGTCGTCTTTAGGAAGGGCTGACCCCTAGCAGCCTAGCCAGGGGTATTTTAATCTGTTTAGTGTCATCTTTAGGAAGGGCTGACCCCCTAGCAGTCTAGCCAGGGGTATTTTAATCTGTTAGTTTAGTGTCATCTTTAGGAAGGGCTGACCCCCTAGCAGCCCAGTCAGGGGTATTTTAATCTGTTAGTTTAGTGTCGTCTTTAGGAAGGGCTGACCCCCTAGCAGCCTAGCCAGGGGTATGTTAATCTGTTTAGTGTCGTCTTTAGGAAGGGCTGACCCCCCAGCAGCCTAGCCAGGGGTATGTTAATCTGTTTAGTGTCGTCTTTAGGAAGGGCTGACCCCCCAGCAGCCTAGCCAGGGGTATTTTAATCTGTTTAGTGTCGTCTTTAGGAAGGGCTGACCCCTAGCAGCCTAGCCAGGGGTATTTTAATCTGTTTAGTGTCGTCTTTAGGAAGGGCTGACCCCCTAGCAGTCTAGCCAGGGGTATTTTAATCTGTTAGTTTAGTGTCGTCTTTAGGAAGGGCTGACCCCCTAGCAGCCTAGCCAGGGGTATTTTAATCTGTTTAGTGTCGTCTTTAGGAAGGGCTGACCCCTAGCAGTCTAGCCAGGGGTATTTTAATCTGTTAGTTTAGTGTCGTCTTTAGGAAGGGCTGACCCCCTAGCAGCCTAGCCAGGGTATTTTAATCTGTTAGTTTAGTGTCGTCTTTAGGAAGGGCTGACCCCTAGCAGCCTAGCCAGGGGTATGTTAATCTGTTAGTTTAGTGTCGTCTTTAGGAAGGGCTGACCCCCTAGCAGCCTGGCCAGGGGTATTTTAATCTGTTTAGTGTCGTCTTTAGGAAGGGCTGACCCCCTAGCAGCCTAGCCAGGGGTATTTTAATCTGTTTAGTGTCGTCTTTAGGAAGGGCTGACCCCCTAGCAGCCTGGCCAGGGGTATTTTAATCTGTTTAGTGTCGTCTTTAGGAAGGGCTGACCCCCTAGCAGCCTAGCCAGGGGTATTTTAATCTGTTTAGTGTCGTCTTTAGGAAGGGCTGACCCCCTAGCAGCCTAGCCAGGGGTATTTTAATCTGTTAGTTTAGTGTCGTCTTTAGGAAGGGCTGACCCCCTAGCAGCCTAGCCAGGGGTATTTTAATCTGTTAGTTTAGTGTCGTCTTTAGAAGGGCTGACCCCCTAGCAGCCTAGCCAGGGGTATTTTAATCTGTTTAGTGTCGTCTTTAGGAAGGGCTGACCCCCTAGCAGCCTAGTCAGGGGTATGTTAATCTGTTTAGTGTCGTCTTTAGGAAGGGCTGACCCCCTAGCAGCCTGGCCAGGGGTATTTTAATCTGTTAGTTTAGTGTCGTCTTTAGGAAGGGCTGACCCCCTAGCAGCCTAGCCAGGGGTATTTTAATCTGTTTAGTGTCGTCTTTAGGAAGGGCTGACCCCCTAGCAGCCTAGCCAGGGGTATTTTAATCTGTTAGTTTAGTGTCGTCTTTAGGAAGGGCTGACCCCTAGCAGCCTAGCCAGGGGTATGTTAATCTGTTAGTTTAGTGTCGTCTTTAGGAAGGGCTGACCCCCTAGCAGCCTAGCCAGGGGTATTTTAATCTGTTTAGTGTCGTCTTTAGGAAGGGCTGACCCCCTAGCAGCCTAGCCAGGGGTATTTTAATCTGTTTAGTGTCGTCTTTAGGAAGGGCTGACCCCCTAGCAGTCTAGCCAGGGGTATTTTAATCTGTTTAGTGTCGTCTTTAGGAAGGGCTGACCCCTAGCAGCCTAGCCAGGGGTATTTTAATCTGTTAGTTTAGTGTCGTCTTTAGGAAGGGCTGACCCCCTAGCAGCCTAGCCAGGGGTATTTTAATCTGTTTAGTGTCGTCTTTAGGAAGGGCTGACCCCCTAGCAGGCTAGCCAGGGGTATTTTAATCTGTTTAGTGTCGTCTTTTAGGAAGGGCTGACCCCCTAGCAGCCTAGCCAGGGGTATTTTAATCTGTTAGTTTAGTGTCGTCTTTAGGAAGGGCTGACCCCCTAGCAGCCTAGCCAGGGGTATTTTAATCTGTTTAGTGTCGTCTTTAGGAAGGGCTGACCCCCTAGCAGCCTAGCCAGGGGTATTTTAATCTGTTAGTTTAGTGTCGTCTTTAGGAAGGGCTGACCCCCTAGCAGTCTAGCCAGGGGTATTTTAATCTGTTAGTTTAGTGTCGTCTTTAGGAAGGGCTGACCCCCTAGCAGCCTAGCTAGGGGTATTTTAATCTGTTTAGTGTCGTCTTTAGGAAGGGCTGACCCCCTAGCAGCCTAGCCAGGGGTATTTTAATCTGTTTAGTGTCGTCTTTAGGAAGGGCTGACCCCCTAGCAGCCTAGCCAGGGGTATTTTAATCTGTTAGTTTAGTGTCGTCTTTAGGAAGGGCTGACCCCCTAGCAGCCTAGCCAGGGTATGTTAATCTGTTAGTTTAGTGTCGTCTTTAGGAAGGGCTGACCCCCTAGCAGCCTAGCCAGGGGTATGTTAATCTGTTAGTTTAGTGTCGTCTTTAGGAAGGGCTGACCCCCTAGCAGCCTAGCCAGGGGTATTTTAATCTGTTAGTTTAGTGTCGTCTTTAGGAAGGGCTGACCCCCTAGCAGCCTAGCCAGGGGTATTTTAATCTGTTTAGTGTCGTCTTTAGGAAGGGCTGACCCCCTAGCAGCCTAGCCAGGGGTATTTTAATCTGTTAGTTTAGTGTCGTCTTTAGGAAGGGCTGACCCCCTAGCAGCCTAGCCAGGGGTATGTTAATCTGTTAGTTTAGTGTCGTCTTTAGGAAGGGCTGACCCCCTAGCAGCCTAGCCAGGGGTATTTTAATCTGTTTAGTGTCGTCTTTAGGAAGGGCTGACCCCCTAGCAGCCTAGCCAGGGGTATTTTAATCTGTTAGTTTAGTGTCGTCTTTAGGAAGGGCTGACCCCCTAGCAGCCTAGCCAGGGGTATTTTAATCTGTTAGTTTAGTGTCGTCTTTAGGAAGGGCTGACCCCCTAGCAGCCTAGCCAGGGGTATGTTAATCTGTTAGTTTAGTGTCGTCTTTAGGAAGGGCTGACCCCCTAGCAGCCTAGCCAGGGGTATTTTAATCTGTTAGTTTAGTGTCGTCTTTAGGAAGGGCTGACCCCCTAGCAGTCTAGCCAGGGGTATTTTAATCTGTTAGTTTAGTGTCGTCTTTAGGAAGGGCTGACCCCCTAGCAGCCTAGCCAGGGGTATTTTAATCTGTTTAGTGTCGTCTTTAGGAAGGGCTGACCCCCTAGCAGCCTAGCCAGGGGTATTTTAATCTGTTAGTTTAGTGTCGTCTTTAGGAAGGGCTGACCCCTAGCAGCCTAGCCAGGGGTATTTTAATCTGTTTAGTGTCGTCTTTAGGAAGGGCTGACCCCTAGCAGCCTAGCCAGGGGTATTTTAATCTGTTAGTTTAGTGTCATCTTTAGGAAGGGCTGACCCCCTAGCAGTCTAGCCAGGGGTATTTTAATCTGTTAGTTTAGTGTCGTCTTTAGGAAGGGCTGACCCCCTAGCAGCCTAGCCAGGGGTATTTTAATCTGTTAGTTTAGTGTCGTCTTTAGGAAGGGCTGACCCCCTAGCAGCCTAGCCAGGGGTATGTTAATCTGTTAGTTTAGTGTCATCTTTAGGAAGGGCTGACCCCCTAGCAGGCTAGCCAGGGGTATTTTAATCTGTTTAGTGTCGTCTTTAGGAAGGGCTGACCCCCTAGCAGCCTAGCCAGGGGTATTTTAATCTGTTTAGTGTCGTCTTTAGGAAGGGCTGACCCCCTAGCAGCCTAGCCAGGGGTATGTTAATCTGTTAGTTTAGTGTCGTCTTTAGGAAGGGCTGACCCCTAGCAGCCTAGCCAGGGGTATGTTAATCTGTTAGTTTAGTGTCGTCTTTAGGAAGGGCTGACCCCCTAGCAGCCTAGCCAGGGGTATTTTAATCTGTTAGTTTAGTGTCGTCTTTAGGAAGGGCTGACCCCCTAGCAGCCTAGCCAGGGGTATTTTAATCTGTTTAGTGTCGTCTTTAGGAAGGGCTGACCCCCTAGCAGCCTAGCCAGGGGTATTTTAATCTGTTAGTTTAGTGTCGTCTTTAGGAAGGGCTGACCCCCTAGCAGCCTAGCCAGGGGTATGTTAATCTGTTAGTTTAGTGTCGTCTTTAGGAAGGGCTGACCCCCTAGCAGCCTAGCCAGGGGTATTTTAATCTGTTTAGTGTCGTCTTTAGGAAGGGCTGACCCCCTAGCAGCCTAGCCAGGGGTATTTTAATCTGTTAGTTTAGTGTCGTCTTTAGGAAGGGCTGACCCCTAGCAGCCTAGCCAGGGGTATTTTAATCTGTTAGTTTAGTGTCGTCTTTAGGAAGGGCTGACCCCCTAGCAGCCTAGCCAGGGGGTATGTTAATCTGTTAGTTTAGTGTCGTCTTTAGGAAGGGCTGACCCCCTAGCAGCCTAGCCAGGGGTATTTTAATCTGTTAGTTTAGTGTCGTCTTTAGGAAGGGCTGACCCCCTAGCAGTCTAGCCAGGGGTATTTTAATCTGTTAGTTTAGTGTCGTCTTTAGGAAGGGCTGACCCCCTAGCAGCCTAGCCAGGGGTATTTTAATCTGTTTAGTGTCGTCTTTAGGAAGGGCTGACCCCCTAGCAGCCTAGCCAGGGGTATTTTAATCTGTTAGTTTAGTGTCGTCTTTAGGAAGGGCTGACCCCCTAGCAGCCTAGCCAGGGGTATTTTAATCTGTTTAGTGTCGTCTTTAGGAAGGGCTGACCCCCTAGCAGCCTAGCCAGGGGTATTTTAATCTGTTAGTTTAGTGTCATCTTTAGGAAGGGCTGACCCCTAGCAGTCTAGCCAGGGGTATTTTAATCTGTTAGTTTAGTGTCGTCTTTAGGAAGGGCTGACCCCCTAGCAGCCTAGCCAGGGGTATTTTAATCTGTTAGTTTAGTGTCGTCTTTAGGAAGGGCTGACCCCCTAGCAGCCTAGCCAGGGGTATGTTAATCTGTTAGTTTAGTGTCATCTTTAGGAAGGGCTGACCCCCTAGCAGGCTAGCCAGGGGTATTTTAATCTGTTTAGTGTCGTCTTTAGGAAGGGCTGACCCCCTAGCAGCCTAGCCAGGGGTATTTTAATCTGTTTAGTGTCGTCTTTAGGAAGGGCTGACCCCCTAGCAGCCTAGCCAGGGGTATTTTAATCTGTTAGTTTAGTGTCGTCTTTAGGAAGGGCTGACCCCCTAGCAGCCTAGCCAGGGGTATTTTAATCTGTTTAGTGTCGTCTTTAGGAAGGGCTGACCCCCTAGCAGCCTAGCCAGGGGTATGTTAATCTGTTTAGTGTCGTCTTTAGGAAGGGCTGACCCCCTAGCAGCCTAGCCAGGGGTATTTTAATCTGTTAGTTTAGTGTCGTCTTTAGGAAGGGCTGACCCCTAGCAGCCTAGCCAGGGGTATGTTAATCTGTTAGTTTAGTGTCGTCTTTAGGAAGGGCTGACCCCCTAGCAGCCTAGCCAGGGGTATTTTAATCTGTTTAGTGTCGTCTTTAGGAAGGGCTGACCCCCTAGCAGCCTAGCCAGGGGTATTTTAATCTGTTTAGTGTCGTCTTTAGGAAGGGCTGACCCCCTAGCAGTCTAGCCAGGGGTATTTTAATCTGTTTAGTGTCGTCTTTAGGAAGGGCTGACCCCCTAGCAGCCTAGCCAGGGTATTTTAATCTGTTAGTTTAGTGTCGTCTTTAGGAAGGGCTGACCCCCTAGCAGCCTAGCCAGGGGTATTTTAATCTGTTTAGTGTCGTCTTTAGGAAGGGCTGACCCTAGCAGGCTAGCCAGGGGTATTTTAATCTGTTTAGTGTCGTCTTTTAGGAAGGGCTGACCCCCTAGCAGCCTAGCCAGGGGTATTTTAATCTGTTAGTTTAGTGTCGTCTTTAGGAAGGGCTGACCCCTAGCAGCCTAGCCAGGGGTATTTTAATCTGTTTAGTGTCGTCTTTAGGAAGGGCTGACCCCCTAGCAGCCTAGCCAGGGGTATTTTAATCTGTTAGTTTAGTGTCGTCTTTAGGAAGGGCTGACCCCCTAGCAGTCTAGCCAGGGGTATTTTAATCTGTTAGTTTAGTGTCGTCTTTAGGAAGGGCTGACCCCCTAGCAGCCTAGCTAGGGGTATTTTAATCTGTTTAGTGTCGTCTTTAGGAAGGGCTGACCCCCTAGCAGCCTAGCCAGGGGTATTTTAATCTGTTTAGTGTCGTCTTTAGGAAGGGCTGACCCCTAGCAGCCTAGCCAGGGGTATTTTAATCTGTTAGTTTAGTGTCGTCTTTAGGAAGGGCTGACCCCCTAGCAGCCTAGCCAGGGGTATGTTAATCTGTTAGTTTAGTGTCGTCTTTAGGAAGGGCTGACCCCCTAGCAGCCTAGCCAGGGGTATTTTAATCTGTTTAGTGTCGTCTTTAGGAAGGGCTGACCCCCTAGCAGCCTAGCCAGGGGTATTTTAATCTGTTAGTTTAGTGTCGTCTTTAGGAAGGGCTGACCCCTAGCAGCCTAGCCAGGGGTATGTTAATCTGTTAGTTTAGTGTCGTCTTTAGGAAGGGCTGACCCCCTAGCAGCCTAGCCAGGGGTATTTTAATCTGTTTAGTGTCGTCTTTAGGAAGGGCTGACCCCCTAGCAGCCTAGCCAGGGGTATTTTAATCTGTTAGTTTAGTGTCGTCTTTAGGAAGGGCTGACCCCTAGCAGCCTAGCCAGGGGTATTTTAATCTGTTAGTTTAGTGTCGTCTTTAGGAAGGGCTGACCCCCTAGCAGCCTAGCCAGGGGTATGTTAATCTGTTAGTTTAGTGTCGTCTTTAGGAAGGGCTGACCCCCTAGCAGCCTAGCCAGGGGTATTTTAATCTGTTAGTTTAGTGTCGTCTTTAGGAAGGGCTGACCCCTAGCAGTCTAGCCAGGGGTATTTTAATCTGTTAGTTTAGTGTCGTCTTTAGGAAGGGCTGACCCCTAGCAGCCTAGCCAGGGGTATTTTAATCTGTTTAGTGTCGTCTTTAGGAAGGGCTGACCCCCTAGCAGCCTAGCCAGGGGTATTTTAATCTGTTAGTTTAGTGTCGTCTTTAGGAAGGGCTGACCCCCTAGCAGCCTAGCCAGGGTATTTTAATCTGTTTAGTGTCGTCTTTAGGAAGGGCTGACCCCTAGCAGCCTAGCCAGGGGTATTTTAATCTGTTAGTTTAGTGTCATCTTTAGGAAGGGCTGACCCCTAGCAGTCTAGCCAGGGGTATTTTAATCTGTTAGTTTAGTGTCGTCTTTAGGAAGGGCTGACCCCCTAGCAGCCTAGCCAGGGGTATTTTAATCTGTTAGTTTAGTGTCGTCTTTAGGAAGGGCTGACCCCCTAGCAGCCTAGCCAGGGGTATGTTAATCTGTTAGTTTAGTGTCATCTTTAGGAAGGGCTGACCCCTAGCAGGCTAGCCAGGGGTATTTTAATCTGTTTAGTGTCGTCTTTAGGAAGGGCTGACCCCCTAGCAGCCTAGCCAGGGGTATTTTTAATCTGTTTAGTGTCGTCTTTAGGAAGGGCTGACCCCTAGCAGCCTAGCCAGGGGTATGTTAATCTGTTAGTTTAGTGTCGTCTTTAGGAAGGGCTGACCCCCTAGCAGCCTAGCCAGGGGTATGTTAATCTGTTAGTTTAGTGTCGTCTTTAGGAAGGGCTGACCCCTAGCAGCCTAGCCAGGGTATTTTAATCTGTTAGTTTAGTGTCGTCTTTAGGAAGGGCTGACCCCTAGCAGCCTAGCCAGGGGTATTTTAATCTGTTTAGTGTCGTCTTTAGGAAGGGCTGACCCCCTAGCAGCCTAGCCAGGGGTATTTTAATCTGTTAGTTTAGTGTCGTCTTTAGGAAGGGCTGACCCCCTAGCAGCCTAGCCAGGGGTATGTTAATCTGTTAGTTTAGTGTCGTCTTTAGGAAGGGCTGACCCCCTAGCAGCCTAGCCAGGGGTATTTTAATCTGTTTAGTGTCGTCTTTAGGAAGGGCTGACCCCTAGCAGCCTAGCCAGGGGTATTTTAATCTGTTAGTTTAGTGTCGTCTTTAGGAAGGGCTGACCCCTAGCAGCCTAGCCAGGGGTATTTTAATCTGTTAGTTTAGTGTCGTCTTTAGGAAGGGCTGACCCCCTAGCAGCCTAGCCAGGGGTATGTTAATCTGTTAGTTTAGTGTCGTCTTTAGGAAGGGCTGACCCCCTAGCAGCCTAGCCAGGGGTATTTTAATCTGTTAGTTTAGTGTCGTCTTTAGGAAGGGCTGACCCCCTAGCAGTCTAGCCAGGGGTATTTTAATCTGTTAGTTTAGTGTCGTCTTTAGGAAGGGCTGACCCCCTAGCAGCCTAGCCAGGGGTATTTTAATCTGTTTAGTGTCGTCTTTAGGAAGGGCTGACCCCCTAGCAGCCTAGCCAGGGGTATTTTAATCTGTTAGTTTAGTGTCGTCTTTAGGAAGGGCTGACCCCCTAGCAGCCTAGCCAGGGGTATTTTAATCTGTTTAGTGTCGTCTTTAGGAAGGGCTGACCCCCTAGCAGCCTAGCCAGGGGTATTTTAATCTGTTAGTTTAGTGTCATCTTTAGGAAGGGCTGACCCCCTAGCAGTCTAGCCAGGGGTATTTTAATCTGTTAGTTTAGTGTCGTCTTTAGGAAGGGCTGACCCCCTAGCAGCCTAGCCAGGGGTATTTTAATCTGTTAGTTTAGTGTCGTCTTTAGGAAGGGCTGACCCCCTAGCAGCCTAGCCAGGGGTATGTTAATCTGTTAGTTTAGTGTCATCTTTAGGAAGGGCTGACCCCTAGCAGGCTAGCCAGGGGTATTTTAATCTGTTTAGTGTCGTCTTTAGGAAGGGCTGACCCCCTAGCAGCCTAGCCAGGGGTATTTTAATCTGTTTAGTGTCGTCTTTAGGAAGGGCTGACCCCCTAGCAGCCTAGCCAGGGGTATTTTAATCTGTTAGTTTAGTGTCGTCTTTAGGAAGGGCTGACCCCTAGCAGCCTAGCCAGGGGTATTTTAATCTGTTTAGTGTCGTCTTTAGGAAGGGCTGACCCCCTAGCAGCCTAGCCAGGGGTATGTTAATCTGTTTAGTGTCGTCTTTAGGAAAGGCTGACCCCCTAGCAGCCTAGCCAGGGGTATTTTAATCTGTTAGTTTAGTGTCGTCTTTAGGAAGGGCTGACCCCCTAGCAGCCTAGCCAGGGGTATTTTAATCTGTTTAGTGTCGTCTTTAGGAAGGGCTGACCCCCTAGCAGCCTAGCCAGGGGTATTTTAATCTGTTTAGTGTCGTCTTTAGGAAGGGCTGACCCCCTAGCAGCCTAGCCAGGGGTATTTTAATCTGTTTAGTGTCGTCTTTAGGAAGGGCTGACCCCCTAGCAGTCTAGCCAGGGGTATTTTAATCTGTTAGTTTAGTGTCGTCTTTAGGAAGGGCTGACCCCTAGCAGCCTAGCCAGGGGTATGTTAATCTGTTTAGTGTCGTCTTTAGGCAGGGCTGACCCCCTAGCAGCCTAGCCAGGGGTATGTTAATCTGTTTAGTGTCGTCTTTAGGAAGGGCTGACCCCTAGCAGCCTAGCCAGGGGTATTTTAATCTGTTAGTTTAGTGTCGTCTTTAGGAAGGGCTGACCCCCTAGCAGCCTAGCCAGGGGTATTTTAATCTGTTAGTTTAGTGTCGTCTTTAGGAAGGGCTGACCCCCTAGCAGCCTAGCCAGGGGTATTTTAATCTGTTAGTTTAGTGTCGTCTTTAGGAAGGGCTGACCCCTAGCAGCCTAGCCAGGGGTATTTTAATCTGTTTAGTGTCGTCTTTAGGAAGGGCTGACCCCCTAGCAGTCTAGCCAGGGGTATGTTAATCTGTTTAGTGTCGTCTTTAGGAAGGGCTGACCCCCTAGCAGCCTAGCCAGGGGTATTTTAATCTGTTTAGTGTCGTCTTTAGGAAGGGCTGACCCCCTAGCAGCCTAGCCAGGGGTATGTTAATCTGTTAGTTTAGTGTCGTCTTTAGGAAGGGCTGACCCCCTAGCAGCCTAGCCAGGGGTATTTTAATCTGTTAGTTTAGTGTCATCTTTAGGAAGGGCTGACCCCCTAGCAGCCTAGCTAGGGGTATTTTAATCTGTTAGTTTAGTGTCGTCTTTAGGAAGGGCTGACCCCTAGCAGCCTAGCCAGGGGTATTTTAATCTGTTAGTTTAGTGTCGTCTTTAGGAAGGGCTGACCCCCTAGCAGTCTAGCCAGGGGTATTTTAATCTGTTTAGTGTCGTCTTTAGGAAGGGCTGACCCCCTAGCAGCCTAGCCAGGGGTATTTTAATCTGTTAGTTTAGTGTCGTCTTTAGGAAGGGCTGACCCCTAGCAGTCTAGCCAGGGGTATTTTAATCTGTTAGTTTAGTGTCGTCTTTAGGAAGGGCTGACCCCTAGCAGCCTAGCCAGGGGTATTTTAATCTGTTAGTTTAGTGTCGTCTTTAGGAAGGGCTGACCCCCTAGCAGCCTAGCCAGGGGTATTTTAATCTGTTAGTTTAGTGTCGTCTTTAGGAAGGGCTGACCCCCTAGCAGCCTAGCCAGGGGTATTTTAATCTGTTTAGTGTCGTCTTTAGGAAGGGCTGACCCCTAGCAGCCTAGCCAGGGGTATTTTAATCTGTTAGTTTAGTGTCATCTTTAGGAAGGGCTGACCCCCTAGCAGCCTAGCCAGGGGTATTTTAATCTGTTTAGTGTCGTCTTTAGGAAGGGCTGACCCCCTAGCAGCCTGGCCAGGGGTATTTTAATCTGTTTAGTGTCGTCTTTAGGAAGGGCTGACCCCCTAGCAGCCTGGCCAGGGGTATTTTAATCTGTTAGTTTAGTGTCGTCTTTTAGGAAGGGCTGACCCCCTAGCAGCCTAGCCAGGGGTATTTTAATCTGTTTAGTGTCGTCTTTAGGAAGGGCTGACCCCTAGCAGCCTAGCCAGGGGTATTTTAATCTGTTTAGTGTCGTCTTTAGGAAGGGCTGACCCCTAGCAGCCTAGCCAGGGGTATTTTAATCTGTTTAGTGTCGTCTTTAGGAAGGGCTGACCCCTAGCAGGCTAGCCAGGGGTATTTTAATCTGTTTAGTGTCGTCTTTAGGAAGGGCTGACCCCCTAGCAGCCTAGCCAGGGGTATGTTAATCTGTTTAGTGTCGTCTTTAGGAAGGGCTGACCCCCTAGCAGCCTAGCCAGGGGTATTTTAATCTGTTTAGTGTCGTCTTTTAGGAAGGGCTGACCCCTAGCAGCCTAGCCAGGGGTATTTTAATCTGTTTAGTGTCGTCTTTAGGAAGGGCTGACCCCCTAGCAGCCTAGCCAGGGGTATTTTAATCTGTTTAGTGTCGTCTTTAGGAAGGGCTGACCCCTAGCAGCCTGGCCAGGGGTATTTTAATCTGTTAGTTTAGTGTCGTCTTTAGGAAGGGCTGACCCCCTAGCAGCCTAGCCAGGGGTATTTTAATCTGTTAGTTTAGTGTCATCTTTAGGAAGGGCTGACCCCCTAGCAGCCTAGCTAGGGGTATTTTAATCTGTTAGTTTAGTGTCGTCTTTAGGAAGGGCTGACCCCCTAGCAGCCTAGCCAGGGGTATTTTAATCTGTTAGTTTAGTGTCGTCTTTAGGAAGGGCTGACCCCCTAGCAGCCTAGCCAGGGTATTTTAATCTGTTAGTTTAGTGTCGTCTTTAGGAAGGGCTGACCCCCTAGCAGCCTAGCCAGGGGTATTTTAATCTGTTAGTTTAGTGTCGTCTTTAGGAAGGGCTGACCCCCTAGCAGCCTAGCCAGGGGTATTTTAATCTGTTTAGTGTCGTCTTTAGGAAGGGCTGACCCCCTAGCAGCCTAGCCAGGGGTATTTTAATCTGTTTAGTGTCGTCTTTAGGAAGGGCTGACCCCCTAGCAGCCTAGCCAGGGTATTTTAATCTGTTTAGTGTCGTCTTTAGGAAGGGCTGACCCCTAGCAGCCTAGCCAGGGGTATTTTAATCTGTTTAGTGTCGTCTTTAGGAAGGGCTGACCCCCTAGCAGCCTAGCCAGGGGTATTTTAATCTGTTAGTTTAGTGTCGTCTTTAGGAAGGGCTGACCCCTAGCAGCCTAGCCAGGGGTATTTTAATCTGTTTAGTGTCGTCTTTAGGAAGGGCTGACCCCCTAGCAGCCTAGCCAGGGGTATGTTAATCTGTTAGTTTAGTGTCGTCTTTAGGAAGGGCTGACCCCCTAGCAGCCTAGCCAGGGGTATGTTAATCTGTTTAGTATCGTCTTTAGGAAGGGCTGACCCCCTAGCAGCCTAGCCAGGGGTATTTTAATCTGTTTAGTGTCGTCTTTAGGAAGGGCTGACCCCCTAGCAGCCTAGCCAGGGGTATTTTAATCTGTTTAGTGTCGTTTTAGGAAGGGCTGACCCCCTAGCAGCCTAGCCAGGGGTATATTAATCTGTTTAGTGTCGTCTTTAGGAAGGGCTGACCCCCTAGCAGCCTAGCCAGGGGTATTTTAATCTGTTAGTTTAGTGTCGTCTTTAGGAAGGGCTGACCCCCTAGCAGCCTAGCCAGGGGTATTTTAATCTGTTAGTTTAGTGTCATCTTTAGGAAGGGCTGACCCCCTAGCAGCCTAGCCAGGGGTATTTTAATCTGTTAGTTTAGTGTCGTCTTTAGGAAGGGCTGACCCCCTAGCAGCCTAGCCAGGGGTATTTTAATCTGTTTAGTGTCGTCTTTAGGAAGGGCTGACCCCCTAGCAGCCTAGCCAGGGGTATGTTAATCTGTTAGTTTAGTGTCGTCTTTAGGAAGGGCTGACCCCCTAGCAGCCTAGCCAGGGGTATTTTAATCTGTTAGTTTAGTGTCGTCTTTAGGAAGGGCTGACCCCCTAGCAGCCTAGCCAGGGGTATTTTAATCTGTTAGTTTAGTGTCGTCTTTAGGAAGGGCTGACCCCCTAGCAGCCTAGCCAGGGGTATTTTAATCTGTTAGTTTAGTGTCGTCTTTAGGAAGGGCTGACCCCTAGCAGCCTAGCCAGGGGTATTTTAATCTGTTAGTTTAGTGTCGTCTTTAGGAAGGGCTGACCCCTAGCAGCCTAGCCAGGGGTATTTTAATCTGTTAGTTTAGTGTCGTCTTTAGGAAGGGCTGACCCCTAGCAGCCTAGCCAGGGGTATTTTAATCTGTTTAGTGTCGTCTTTAGGAAGGGCTGACCCCCTAGCAGCCTAGCCAGGGGTATGTTAATCTGTTTAGTGTCGTCTTTAGGAAGGGCTGACCCCCTAGCAGTCTAGCCAGGGTATTTTAATCTGTTTAGTGTCGTCTTTAGGAAGGGCTGACCCCCTAGCAGCCTAGCCAGGGGTATTTTAATCTGTTAGTTTAGTGTCGTCTTTAGGAAGGGCTGACCCCCTAGCAGCCTAGCCAGGGGTATTTTAATCTGTTTAGTGTCGTCTTTAGGAAGGGCTGACCCCCTAGCAGCCTAGCCAGGGGTATTTTAATTTGTTAGTTTAGTGTCGTCTTTAGGAAGGGCTGACCCCTAGCAGCCTAGCCAGGGGTATGTTAATCTGTTAGTTTAGTGTCGTCTTTAGGAAGGGCTGACCCCTAGCAGCCTAGCCAGGGGTATGTTAATCTGTTAGTTTAGTGTCGTCTTTAGGAAGGGCTGACCCCCTAGCAGCCTAGCCAGGGGTATGTTAATCTGTTAGTTTAGTGTCGTCTTTAGGAAGGGCTGACCCCCTAGCAGCCTAGCCAGGGTATTTTAATCTGTTTAGTGTCATCTATTAGGAAGGGCTGACCCCCTAGCAGCCTAGCCAGGGGTATTTTAATCTGTTAGTTTAGTGTCGTCTTTTAGGAAGGGCTGACCCCCTAGCAGCCTAGCCAGGGGTATTTTAATCTGTTTAGTGTCGTCTTTAGGAAGGGCTGACCCCCTAGCAACCTAGCCAGGGGTATTTTAATCTGTTTAGTGTCGTCTTTAGGAAGGGCTGACCCCTAGCAGCCTAGCCAGGGGTATTTTAATCTGTTTAGTGTCGTCTTTAGGAAGGGCTGACCCCCTAGCAGCCTAGCCAGGGGTATTTTAATCTGTTAGTTTAGTGTCGTCTTTAGGAAGGGCTGACCCCCTAGCAGCCTAGCCAGGGGTATTTTAATCTGTTAGTTTAGTGTCGTCTTTAGGAAGGGCTGACCCCCTAGCAGCCTAGCCAGGGGTATTTTAATCTGTTTAGTGTCGTCTTTAGGAAGGGCTGACCCCCTAGCAGCCTAGCCAGGGGTATTTTAATCTGTTAGTTTAGTGTCGTCTTTAGGAAGGGCTGACCCCCTAGCAGCCTAGCCAGGGGTATTTTAATCTGTTAGTTTAGTGTCGTCTTTAGGAAGGGCTGACCCCCTAGCAGCCTAGCCAGGGGTATTTTAATCTGTTTAGTGTCGTCTTTAGGAAGGGCTGACCCCTAGCAGCCTAGCCAGGGGTATTTTAATCTGTTTAGTGTCGTCTTTAGGGGCTGACCCCCTAGCAGCCTAGCCAGGGGTATTTTAATCTGTTAGTTTAGTGTCGTCTTTAGGAAGGGCTGACCCCTAGCAGCCTAGCCAGGGGTATTTTAATCTGTTTAGTGTTTAGAAGGGCTGACCCCCTAGCAGCCTAGCCAGGGGTATTTTAATCTGTTAGTTTAGGAAGGAAGGGCTGACCCCCTAGCAGCCTAGCCAGGGGTATTTTAATCTGTTAGTTTAGTGTCGTCTTTAGGAAGGGCTGACCCCTAGCAGCCTAGCCAGGGGTATTTTAATCTGTTAGTTTAGTGTCGTCTTTAGGAAGGGCTTAGCAGCCTAGGGGTATTTTAATCTGTTAGTTTAGTGTCGTCTTTAGGAAGGGCTGACCCCCTAGCAGCCTAGCCAGGGGTATTTTAATCTGTTGTTTAGTGTCGTCTTTAGGAAGGGCTGACCCCCTAGCAGCCTAGCCAGGGGTATTTTAATCTGTTAGTTTAGTGTCTTTAGGAAGGGCTCTTTAGGGGTATTTTAATCTGTTAGTTTAGGCGTCTTTGAGGGCCCCCTAGCAGCCTAGCCAGGGGTATTTTAATCTGTTAGTTTAGTGTCGTCTTTAGGAAGGGCTGACCCCCTAGCAGCCTAGCCAGGGGTATTTTAATCTGTTAGTTTAGTGTCGTCTTTAGGAAGGGCTGACCCCCTAGCAGCCTAGCCAGGGGTATTTTAATCTGTTAGTTTAGTGTCGTCTTTAGGAAGGGCTGACCCCCTAGCAGCCTAGCCAGGGGTATTTTAATCTGTTAGTTTAGTGTCGTCTTTAGGAAGGGCTGACCCCCTAGCAGCCTAGCCAGGGGTATTTTAATCTGTTAGTTTAGTGTCGTCTTTAGGAAGGGCTGACCCCCTAGCAGCCTAGCCAGGGGTATGTTAATCTGTTTAGTGTCGTCTTTTAGGAAGGGCTGACCCCCTAGCAACCTAGCCAGGGGTATTTTAATCTGTTTAGTGTCGTCTTTAGGAAGGGCTGACCCCCTAGCAGCCTAGCCAGGGGTATTTTAATCTGTTTAGTGTCGTCTTTAGGAAGGGCTGACCCCTAGCAGCCTAGCCAGGGGTATTTTAATCTGTTTAGTGTCGTCTTTAGGAAGGGCTGACCCCTAGCAGCCTAGTCAGGGGTATGTTAATCTGTTTAGTGTGTCTTTAGGAAGGGCTGACCCCTAGCAGCCTAGCCAGGGGTATTTTAATCTGTTTAGTGTCGTCTTTAGGAAGGGCTGACCCCTAGCAGTCTAGCCAGGGGTATTTTAATCTGTTAGTTTAGTGTCGTCTTTAGGAAGGGCTGACCCCTAGCAGCCTAGCCAGGGGTATTTTAATCTGTTAGTTTAGTGTCGTCTTTAGGAAGGGCTGACCCCCTAGCAGCCTAGCCAGGGGTATTTTAATCTGTTAGTTTAGTGTCATCTTTAGGAAGGGCTGACCCCCTAGCAGCCTAGCCAGGGGTATTTTAATCTGTTAGTTTAGTGTCGTCTTTAGGAAGGGCTGACCCCCTAGCAGCCTAGCCAGGGGTATTTTAATCTGTTTAGTGTCGTCTTTAGGAAGGGCTGACCCCTAGCAGCCTAGCCAGGGGTATTTTAATCTGTTTAGTGTCGTCTTTAGGAAGGGCTGACCCCCTAGCAGCCTAGTCAGGGGTATGTTAATCTGTTTAGTGTCGTCTTTAGGAAGGGCTGACCCCCTAGCAGCCTAGCCAGGGGTATTTTAATCTGTTTAGTGTCGTCTTTAGGAAGGGCTGACCCCCTAGCAGTCTAGCCAGGGGTATTTTAATCTGTTAGTTTAGTGTCGTCTTTAGGAAGGGCTGACCCCCTAGCAGCCTAGCCAGGGGTATTTTAATCTGTTAGTTTAGTGTCGTCTTTAGGAAGGGCTGACCCCCTAGCAGCCTAGCCAGGGGTATTTTAATCTGTTAGTTTAGTGTCATCTTTAGGAAGGGCTGACCCCCTAGCAGCCTAGCCAGGGGTATTTTAATCTGTTAGTTTAGTGTCGTCTTTAGGAAGGGCTGACCCCCTAGCAGCCTAGCCAGGGGTATTTTAATCTGTTTAGTGTCGTCTTTAGGAAGGGCTGACCCCCTAGCAGCCTAGCCAGGGGTATTTTAATCTGTTTAGTGTCGTCTTTAGGAAGGGCTGACCCCTAGCAGCCTAGCCAGGGGTATTTTAATCTGTTAGTTTAGTGTCGTCTTTAGGAAGGGCTGACCCCCTAGCAGGCTAGCCAGGGGTATTTTAATCTGTTTAGTGTCGTCTTTAGGAAGGGCTGACCCCCTAGCAGCCTAGCCAGGGGTATTTTAATCTGTTTAGTGTCGTCTTTAGGAAGGGCTGACCCCCTAGCAGCCTAGCCAGGGGTATTTTAATCTGTTAGTTTAGTGTCGTCTTTAGGAAGGGCTGACCCCCTAGCAGCCTAGCCAGGGGTATTTTAATCTGTTAGTTTAGTGTCGTCTTTAGGAAGGGCTGACCCCTAGCAGCCTAGCCAGGGGTATTTTAATCTGTTAGTTTAGTGTCGTCTTTAGGAAGGGCTGACCCCCTAGCAGCCTAGCCAGGGGTATTTTAATCTGTTAGTTTAGTGTCGTCTTTAGGAAGGGCTGACCCCCTAGCAGCCTAGCCAGGGGGTATTTTAATCTGTTAGTTTAGTGTCGTCTTTAGGAAGGGCTGACCCCCTAGCAGCCTAGCCAGGGGTATTTTAATCTGTTTAGTGTCGTCTTTAGGAAGGGCTGACCCCCTAGCAGCCTAGCCAGGGGTATTTTAATCTGTTTAGTGTCGTCTTTAGGAAGGGCTGACCCCCTAGCAGCCTAGCCAGGGGTATTTTAATCTGTTAGTTTAGTGTCGTCTTTAGGAAGGGCTGACCCCCTAGCAGTCTAGCCAGGGTATTTTAATCTGTTTAGTGTCGTCTTTAGGAAGGGCTGACCCCCTAGCAGCCTAGCCAGGGGTATTTTAATCTGTTAGTTTAGTGTCGTCTTTAGGAAGGGCTGACCCCCTAGCAGCCTAGCCAGGGGTATTTTAATCTGTTTAGTGTCGTCTTTAGGAAGGGCTGACCCCCTAGCAGCCTAGCCAGGGTATTTTAATCTGTTAGTTTAGTGTCGTCTTTAGGAAGGGCTGACCCCCTAGCAGCCTAGCCAGGGGTATGTTAATCTGTTAGTTTAGTGTCGTCTTTAGGAAGGGCTGACCCCCTAGCAGCCTAGCCAGGGGTATTTTAATCTGTTAGTTTAGTGTCGTCTTTAGGAAGGGCTGACCCCCTAGCAGCCTAGCCAGGGGTATTTTAATCTGTTTAGTGTCGTCTTTAGGAAGGGCTGACCCCCTAGCAGCCTAGCCAGGGGTATGTTAATCTGTTTAGTGTCGTCTTTAGGAAGGGCTGACCCCCTAGCAGCCTAGCCAGGGGTATGTTAATCTGTTAGTTTAGTGTCGTCTTTAGGAAGGGCTGACCCCCTAGCAGCCTAGCCAGGGGTATTTTAATCTGTTAGTTTAGTGTCGTCTTTAGGAAGGGCTGACCCCTAGCAGCCTAGCCAGGGGTATGTTAATCTGTTAGTTTAGTGTCGTCTTTAGGAAGGGCTGACCCCCTAGCAGCCTAGCCAGGGGTATTTTAATCTGTTTAGTGTCGTCTTTAGGAAGGGCTGACCCCCAGCAGCCTAGCCAGGGGTATTTTAATCTGTTTAGTGTCGTCTTTAGGAAGGGCTGACCCCTAGCAGTCTAGCCAGGGGTATGTTAATCTGTTAGTTTAGTGTCGTCTTTAGGAAGGGCTGACCCCTAGCAGCCTAGCCAGGGGTATGTTAATCTGTTAGTTTAGTGTCGTCTTTAGGAAGGGCTGACCCCCTAGCAGCCTAGCCAGGGGTATTTTAATCTGTTTAGTGTCGTCTTTAGGAAGGGCTGACCCCCCAGCAGCCTAGCCAGGGGTATTTTAATCTGTTTAGTGTCGTCTTTAGGAAGGGCTGACCCCCTAGCAGCCTAGCCAGGGGTATTTTAATCTGTTAGTTTAGTGTCGTCTTTAGGAAGGGCTGACCCCCTAGCAGTCTAGCCAGGGGTATTTTAATCTGTTTAGTGTCGTCTTTAGGAAGGGCTGACCCCTAGCAGCCTAGCCAGGGGTATTTTAATCTGTTTAGTGTCGTCTTTAGGAAGGGCTGACCCCTAGCAGCCTAGCCAGGGGTATGTTAATCTGTTTAGTGTCGTCTTTAGGAAGGGCTGACCCCCTAGCAGCCTAGCCAGGGTATTTTAATCTGTTTAGTGTCGTCTTTAGGAAGGGCTGACCCCTAGCAGCCTAGCCAGGGGTATTTTAATCTGTTTAGTGTCGTCTTTAGGAAGGGCTGACCCCCTAGCAGCCTAGCCAGGGGTATTTTAATCTGTTAGTTTAGTGTCATCTTTAGGAAGGGCTGACCCCCTAGCAGTCTAGCCAGGGGTATGTTAATCTGTTAGTTTAGTGTCGTCTTTAGGAAGGGCTGACCCCCTAGCAGCCTAGCCAGGGGTATTTTAATCTGTTTAGTGTCGTCTTTAGGAAGGGCTGACCCCCTAGCAGGCTAGCCAGGGGTATGTTAATCTGTTTAGTGTCGTCTTTAGGAAGGGCTGACCCCCTAGCAGCCTAGCCAGGGTATTTTAATCTGTTTAGTGTCGTCTTTAGGAAGGGCTGACCCCCAGCAGCCTAGCCAGGGGTATTTTAATCTGTTTAGTGTCGTCTTTAGGAAGGGCTGACGCCCCTAGCAGCCTAGCCAGGGGTATTTTAATCTGTTTAGTGTCGTCTTTAGGAAGGGCTGACCCCCTAGCAGTCTAGCCAGGGGTATTTTAATCTGTTAGTTTAGTGTCGTCTTTTAGGAAGGGCTGACCCCCTAGCAGCCTAGCCAGGGGTATGTTAATCTGTTTAGTGTCGTCTTTAGGAAGGGCTGACCCCCTAGCAGCCTAGCCAGGGGTATTTTAATCTGTTTAGTGTCGTCTTTAGGAAGGGCTGACCCCCTAGCAGCCTAGCCAGGGGTATTTTAATCTGTTAGTTTAGTGTCGTCTTTAGGAAGGGCTGACCCCCTAGCAGCCTAGCCAGGGGTATTTTAATCTGTTAGTTTAGTGTCGTCTTTAGGAAGGGCTGACCCCTAGCAGTCTAGCCAGGGGTATTTTAATCTGTTTAGTGTCGTCTTTAGGAAGGGCTGACCCCTAGCAGCCTAGCCAGGGGTATTTTAATCTGTTAGTTTAGTGTCGTCTTTAGGAAGGGCTGACCCCCTAGCAGCCTAGCCAGGGGTATTTTAATCTGTTAGTTTAGTGTCGTCTTTAGGAAGGGCTGACCCCCTAGCAGCCTAGCCAGGGGTATTTTAATCTGTTTAGTGTCGTCTTTAGGAAGGGCTGACCCCTAGCAGCCTAGCCAGGGGTATGTTAATCTGTTTAGTGTCGTCTTTAGGAAGGGCTGACCCCCTAGCAGCCTAGCCAGGGGTATTTTAATCTGTTAGTTTAGTGTCGTCTTTAGGAAGGGCTGACCCCCTAGCAGCCTAGCCAGGGGTATTTTAATCTGTTTAGTGTCGTCTTTAGGAAGGGCTGACCCCTAGCAGCCTAGCCAGGGATATTTTAATCTGTTATTTTAGTGTCGTCTTTAGGAAGGGCTGACCCCCTAGCAGCCTAGCCAGGGGTATTTTAATCTGTTTAGTGTCGTCTTTAGGAAGGGCTGACCCCTAGCAGCCTAGCCAGGGGTATTTTAATCTGTTAGTTTAGTGTCGTCTTTAGGAAGGGCTGACCCCCTAGCAGCTAGCCAGGGGTATTTTAATCTGTTTAGTGTCGTCTTTAGGAAGGGCTGACCCCTAGCAGCCTAGCCAGGGGTATTTTAATCTGTTTAGTGTCGTCTTTAGGAAGGGCTGACCCCCTAGCAGCCTAGCCAGGGGTATTTTGATCTGTTAGTTTAGTGTCGTCTTTAGGAAGGGCTGACCCCTAGCAGCCTAGCCAGGGGTATTTTAATCTGTTAGTTTAGTGTCGTCTTTAGGAAGGGGCTGACCCCCTAGCAGGCTAGCCAGGGGTATTTTAATCTGTTAGTTTAGTGTCGTCTTTAGGAAGGGCTGACCCCTAGCAGGCTAGCCAGGGGTATTTTAATCTGTTAGTTTAGTGTCGTCTTTAGGAAGGGCTGACCCCCTAGCAGCCTAGCCAGGGGTATTTTAATCTGTTTAGTGTCGTCTTTAGGAAGGGCTGACCCCTAGCAGCCTAGCCAGGGGTATTTTAATCTGTTTAGTGTCGTCTTTAGGAAGGGCTGACCCCCTAGCAGCCTAGCCAGGGGTATTTTAATCTGTTTAGTGTCGTCTTTAGGAAGGGCTGACCCCCTAGCAGCCTAGCCAGGGGTATTTTAATCTGTTTAGTGTCGTCTTTAGGAAGGGCTGACCCCCTAGCAGCCTAGCCAGGGGTATTTTAATCTGTTAGTTTAGTGTCGTCTTTAGGAAGGGCTGACCCCCTAGCAGCCTAGCCAGGGGTATTTTAATCTGTTAGTTTAGTGTCGTCTTTAGGAAGGGCTGACCCCCTAGCAGCCTAGCCAGGGGTATTTTAATCTGTTAGTTTAGTGTCGTCTTTAGGAAGGGCTGACCCCCTAGCAGCCTAGCCAGGGGTATTTTAATCTGTTAGTTTAGTGTCGTCTTTAGGAAGGGCTGACCCCTAGCAGCCTAGCCAGGGGGTATTTTAATCTGTTAGTTTAGTGTCGTCTTTAGGAAGGGCTGACCCCCTAGCAGCCTAGCCAGGGGTATTTTAATCTGTTTAGTGTCGTCTTTAGGAAGGGCTGACCCCCTAGCAGCCTAGCCAGGGGTATTTTAATCTGTTTAGTGTCGTCTTTAGGAAGGGCTGACCCCCTAGCAGCCTAGCCAGGGGTATTTTAATCTGTTTAGTGTCGTCTTTAGGAAGGGCTGACCCCCTAGCAGCCTAGCCAGGGGTATGTTAATCTGTTAGTTTAGTGTCGTCTTTAGGAAGGGCTGACCCCCTAGCAGCCTAGCCAGGGGTATTTTAATCTGTTTAGTGTCGTCTTTAGGAAGGGCTGACCCCCTAGCAGCCTAGCCAGGGGTATTTTAATCTGTTAGTTTAGTGTCGTCTTTAGGAAGGGCTGACCCCCTAGCAGTCTAGCCAGGGGTATTTTAATCTGTTTAGTGTCGTCTTTAGGAAGGGCTGACCCCCTAGCAGCCTAGCCAGGGGTATTTTAATCTGTTAGTTTAGTGTCGTCTTTAGGAAGGGCTGACCCCTAGCAGTCTAGCCAGGGGTATTTTAATCTGTTTAGTGTCATCTTTAGGAAGGGCTGACCCCCTAACAGTCTAGCCAGGGTATTTTAATCTGTTTAGTGTCGTCTTTAGGAAGGGCTGACCCCCTAGCAGCCTAGCCAGGGTATTTTAATCTGTTTAGTGTCGTCTTTAGGAAGGGCTGACCCCCTATCAGCCTAGCCAGGGGTATTTTAATCTGTTAGTTTAGTGTCATCTTTAGGAAGGGCTGACCCCCTAGCAGTCTAGCCAGGGGTATGTTAATCTGTTAGTTTAGTGTCGTCTTTAGGAAGGGCTGACCCCTAGCAGCCTAGCCAGGGGTATTTTAATCTGTTTAGTGTCGTCTTTAGGAAGGGCTGACCCCTAGCAGTCTAGCCAGGGGTATTTTAATCTGTTTAGTGTCGTCTTTAGGAAGGGCTGACCCCCAGCAGCCTAGCCAGGGGTATTTTAATCTGTTTAGTGTCGTCTTTAGGAAGGGCTGACCCCCTAGCAGCCTAGCCAGGGGTATTTTAATCTGTTTAGTGTCGTCTTTAGGAAGGGCTGACCCCCTAGCAGTCTAGCCAGGGGTATTTTAATCTGTTAGTTTAGTGTCGTCTTTTAGGAAGGGCTGACCCCCTAGCAGCCTAGCCAGGGGTATGTTAATCTGTTTAGTGTCGTCTTTAGGAAGGGCTGACCCCCTAGCAGCCTAGCCAGGGGTATTTTAATCTGTTTAGTGTCGTCTTTAGGAAGGGCTGACCCCCTAGCAGCCTAGCCAGGGGTATTTTAATCTGTTAGTTTAGTGTCGTCTTTAGGAAGGGCTGACCCCCTAGCAGCCTAGCCAGGGGTATTTTAATCTGTTAGTTTAGTGTCGTCTTTAGGAAGGGCTGACCCCCTAGCAGCCTAGCCAGGGGTATTTTAATCTGTTAGTTTAGTGTCGTCTTTAGGAAGGGCTGACCCCCTAGCAGCCTAGCCAGGGGTATGTTAATCTGTTAGTTTAGTGTCGTCTTTAGGAAGGGCTGACCCCTAGCAGCCTAGCCAGGGGTATTTTAAACTGTTAGTTTAGTGTCGTCTTTAGGAAGGGCTGACCCCTAGCAGCCTAGCCAGGGTATGTTAATCTGTTTAGTGTCGTCTTTAGGAAGGGCTGACCCCCTAGCAGCCTAGCCAGGGGTATTTTAATCTGTTAGTTTAGTGTCGTCTTTAGGAAGGGCTGACCCCCTAGCAGCCTAGCCAGGGGTATTTTAATCTGTTAGTTTAGTGTCGTCTTTAGGAAGGGCTGACCCCCTAGCAGCCTAGCCAGGGGTATGTTAATCTGTTAGTTTAGTGTCGTCTTTAGGAAGGGCTGACCCCCTAGCAGCCTAGCCAGGGGTATTTTAATCTGTTTAGTGTCGTCTTTAGGAAGGGCTGACCCCTAGCAGCCTAGCCAGGGGTATTTTAATCTGTTTAGTGTCGTCTTTAGGAAGGGCTGACCCCCTAGCAACCTAGCCAGGGGTATTTTAATCTGTTTAGTGTCGTCTTTAGGAAGGGCTGACCCCCTAGCAGCCTAGCCAGGGATATTTTAATCTGTTATTTTAGTGTCGTCTTTAGGAAGGGCTGACCCCCTAGCAGCCTAGCCAGGGGTATTTTAATCTGTTTAGTGTCGTCTTTAGGAAGGGCTGACCCCCTAGCAGCCTAGCCAGGGGTATTTTAATCTGTTTAGTGTCGTCTTTAGGAAGGGCTGACCCCCTAGCAACCTAGCCAGGGGTATGTTAATCTGTTTAGTGTCGTCTTTAGAAGGGCTGACCCCCTAGCAGCCTAGCCAGGGGTATTTTAATCTGTTAGTTTAGTGTCGTCTTTAGGAAGGGCTGACCCCTAGCAGCCTAGCCAGGGGTATTTTAATCTGTTAGTTTAGTGTCGTCTTTAGGAAGGGCTGACCCCCTAGCAGGCTAGCCAGGGGTATTTTAATCTGTTAGTTTAGTGTCGTCTTTAGGAAGGGCTGACCCCTAGCAGGCTAGCCAGGGGTATTTTAATCTGTTAGTTTAGTGTCGTCTTTAGGAAGGGCTGACCCCCTAGCAGCCTAGCCAGGGGTATGTTAATCTGTTTAGTGTCATCTTTAGGAAGGGCTGACCCCCTAGCAGCCTAGCCAGGGGTATTTTAATCTGTTTAGTGTCGTCTTTAGGAAGGGCTGACCCCCTAGCAGCCTAGCCAGGGGTATTTTAATCTGTTTAGTGTCGTCTTTAGGAAGGGCTGACCCCCTAGCAGCCTAGCCAGGGGTATGTTAATCTGTTTAGTGTCGTCTTTAGGAAGGGCTGACCCCCTAGCAGCCTAGCCAGGGGTATTTTAATCTGTTAGTTTAGTGTCGTCTTTAGGAAGGGCTGACCCCCTAGCAGCCTAGCCAGGGGTATTTTAATCTGTTAGTTTAGTGTCGTCTTTAGGAAGGGCTGACCCCCTAGCAGGCTAGCCAGGGGTATTTTAATCTGTTAGTTTAGTGTCGTCTTTAGGAAGGGCTGACCCCCTAGCAGGCTAGCCAGGGGTATTTTAATCTGTTAGTTTAGTGTCGTCTTTAGGAAGGGCTGACCCCCTAGCAGCCTAGCCAGGGGTATTTTAATCTGTTTAGTGTCGTCTTTAGGAAGGGCTGACCCCCTAGCAGCCTAGCCAGGGGTATTTTAATCTGTTTAGTGTCGTCTTTAGGAAGGGCTGACCCCCTAGCAGCCTAGCCAGGGGTATTTTAATCTGTTAGTTTAGTGTCGTCTTTAGGAAGGGCTGACCCCCTAGCAGCCTAGCCAGGGGTATTTTAATCTGTTAGTTTAGTGTCGTCTTTAGGAAGGGCTGACCCCCTAGCAGCCTAGCCAGGGGTATTTTAATCTGTTTAGTGTCGTCTTTAGGAAGGGCTGACCCCCTAGCAGTCTAGCCAGGGTATTTTAATCTGTTAGTTTAGTGTCGTCTTTAGGAAGGGGCTGACCCCCTAGCAGCCTAGCCAGGGGTATTTTAATCTGTTTAGTGTCGTCTTTAGGAAGGGCTGACCCCCTAGCAGCCTAGCCAGGGGTATTTTAATCTGTTAGTTTAGTGTCGTCTTTAGGAAGGGCTGACCCCCTAGCAGGCTAGCCAGGGGTATTTTAATCTGTTTAGTGTCGTCTTTAGGAAGGGCTGACCCCCTAGCAGCCTAGCCAGGGGTATTTTAATCTGTTAGTTTAGTGTCGTCTTTTAGGAAGATCTGACCCCCTAGCAGCCTAGCCAGGGGTATTTTAATCTTTTCTTAGTCCTACCTTGTCAGGTAACAATGATCTCCTCTGGACCAATCAGAACAGCTTCCTTGTTCTCTCATCATATTGTGTCCTTATGGAACTGGCTGTTTGATTTGATGTTAGGATAATCATTTAGGAGGGAGTAAGTCTGTCATATCCCCCTTTCACACTGTTGTCCCGACCCGTACTGGGCCGGGCCTGGTTACGTGTCCCACGTCGCTTCCGAAACCACGCTGCAATGAGAACAGAACAAATCCAGCGTAGTGTGGAAAAGGTATGTTATTGTTGCGATGTCATTTCCTGCCCCCCCCCCCCCCCAGGTGTGTGTTCCTGCCTGACAACGGGGCGTTCTTTGTGAACTATGTCATCGCGTCGGCGTTCATCGGTAACGCCATGGATCTGCTGAGGATCCCTGGTCTGCTCATGTATATGACCCGGCTGTGTCTGGCTCGCTCTGCTGCCGAGAGACGCAACGTCAAGAGGGTGAGTAGAGGAGCGCCACCTGGTGGTGAGGAAGACCTCAGTTATTCAATCTCATAAACTACATCACTTGTTGGATGAAAATAGTTATATCAAAGATTATCTATGGACTGACAAGATAGTCAACTGACCGCTCTAATATTGGGAATAAATGTCCGGCATAAAACACAAAATATTTTTGGTCAAAGTTGCCAGAATGCCACATTCGTCCACTTAAATCAGTACATTCGTAACAACCTAAACATCACACAACTTCTATTCGATCAAATAAGCCTCATGTTGCAAATTATCAATTACATTTTATGTTGACCAAATACGACACTCCATACATAAAATCCCCACTTCTACTGTTTAACGCTGTATTTTCATGTGGACAGATTTTGGGGCGGAGTCAATTCTCTCACTTCGCCTCTTCCTCTCTGGTTATATATTACTGCAGTGTTCCCCAACCCTGGTCCTCTGGGTTGTACTGTTGGGTCTCCTGGAGAACCAGGGTTGGGAACCACTGTGCTACTGGGTCAGGGTCGAATACATTTAAAACCAGTCAATTCAGGAAGAAAACGGAAATTTCAATGAGGAAATTTCCATTTCAATTTACTTCCTGAATTGACTGTGTTGAAATGGAATGAACCCCAGCCCAGACAAGCTATGCTTTTGTTGAACTTAAGCTTCCCTAAGGACATATAATAATATCCTCCTGTTAATGTGAGTTCCAGGTCTATAACTCTATTTCTATGCTCTGCAGCACCAGGCGTATGAGTTCCAGTTCTATAACTCTATTTCTATGCTCTGCAGCACCAGGCGTATCAGTTCCAGTTCTATAACTCTATTTCTATGCTCTGCAGCACCAGGCGTATCAGTTCCAGTTCTATAACTCTTTTTCTATGTTCTGCAGCACCAGGCGTATGAGTTCCAGTTCTATAACTCTATTTCTATGCTCTGCAGCACCAGGCGTATCAGTTCCAGTTCTATAACTCTATTTCTATGCTCTGCAGCACCAGGCGTATCAGTTCCAGTTCTATAACTCTTTTTCTATGTTCTGCAGCACCAGGCGTATGAGTTCCAGTTCTATAACTCTTTTTCTATGTTCTGCAGCACCAGGCGTATGAGTTCCAGTTCTATAACTCTATTTCTATGCTCTGCAGCACCAGGCGTATGAGTTCCAGTTCTATAACTCTTTTTCTATGTTCTGCAGCACCAGGCGTATGAGTTCCAGGTCTATAACTATATTTCTATGCTCTGCAGCACCAGGCGTATGAGTTCCAGTTCTATAACTCTATTTCTATGCTCTGCAGCACCAGGCGTATGACTTCCAGTTCTATAACTCTATTTCTATGCTCTGCAGCACCAGGCGTATGAGTTCCAGTTCTATAACTCTATTTCTATGCTCTGCAGCACCAGGCGTATGAGTTCCTGTTCTATAACTCTATTTCTATGTTCTGCAGCACCAGGCGTATGAGTTCCAGGTCTATAACTCTATTTCTATGCTCTGCAGCACCAGGCGTATGAGTTCCAGTTCTATAACTCTTTTTCTATGTTCTGCAGCACCAGGCGTATGAGTTCCAGGTCTATAACTCTATTTCTATGCTCTGCAGCACCAGGCGTATGAGTTCCAGTTCTATAACTCTATTTCTATGCTCTGCAGCACCAGGTGTATGAGTTCCAGTTCTATAACTCTATTTCTATGCTCTGCAGCACCAGGCGTATGAGTTCCAGTTCTATAACTCTATTTCTATGCTCTGCAGCACCAGGCGTATGAGTTCCAGTTCTATAACTCTATTTCTATGCTCTGCAGCACCAGGCGTATGAGTTCCAGTTCTATAACTCTATTTCTATGCTCTGCAGCACCAGGCGTATGAGTTCCAGTTCTATAACTCTATTTCTATGCTCTGCAGCACCAGGCGTATGAGTTCCAGTTCGGGGCGGCCTATGCCTGGATGATGTGTGTCTTCACTGTGGTCATGACATACAGCATCACCTGTCCAATCATCGTCCCCTTCGGTGAGCTGAGATTCACGGTTACTAACTGCACACTGCACACAGAGGGTTTAAATCAACCGGGAAGAAAATATCATGGATTTTTTTACCTTTATTTAACCATGCAAGTCAGTTAAGAACAAATTCTTATTTTCAATGACGGCCTAGGAACAGTGAGTTAACTGACTGTTCAGGGGCAGAACGACAGATTTGTACCTTGTCTGCTCGGGGGTTTGAACTTGCAACCTTTCGGTTACTAGTCCAACGCTCTAACCACTAGGCTACGCTGCCGCCCCGACTTTGCACAAAGTCATCAACTATTGTTTTGAAGATGAAATTTCAACCACGCGGTTAAGTCATCTTGTTCATCCATTTTCAACATAGACAAACCTTGTATAAAATATGTTGAATTTGTACCTTTGAAACAATATCAGATCTTCACCTTAATATCCACTATAAGAAGAACAAAACTCTAGGTTGTTCCCAATGTGCTATGTTGAGAATAATTGTTGAGGAATCTCCACTTAACATATTCACTGTTGCTATCAAAGTTATTCCTAAGGGTAGGTTCAACAGAGCACATTAAGTATACCCATACCTTATCAATTATATCATCAATAATGCTAATTAGGCCTATATATGCATTTTGGGAGTCATAAACAGCTGTTGTTAAAATTGGACCCAGGACTGATCTGAAATACACCATACATAAAGAATATGACTCAATCAAATCAAAATGGATTCAAACTGGATTTAAAGTTTGATTGAATTGAGTCCTATTCTTTAACTTGAAATGGCGAAGTGGATCCAACATATCAATTATTAATTTGTAGACAGACGTGAATTCAAGCCAGACTCAGTGGCACAGATGGAACTAGCCAATCAGTAGATGGGATCTCCTTTAAATGTTGATGTTTGGTTGCGTTGTCAATCAAACACTATTCAATATAACTTTTGTAACACAGCAGAGAGCCTAAACGTTAAGACTCTCTTACAAACTAATGTAACATTCAACCTTAGAATGTTGAGGTGACAATACATGTTCTCTTATGACATCACAGAGAGCGTACGTGATCAAAGGTCTCTTGTCTGTGGGGATCTTCTCCATTGATTTAATAATCTGTGCAGAATCTTGATCTTCACTTGCGCTTTAATTAAATCTCAGTTGCAATCCAGGTCATTGGGTTGTGCTATGAGAGGAAGCACAGTGATAACACATTACATTTCGTTGTATAAATATCTGACAATCCCATTTGATCTTGGTTATGCCCGTTTTAAACGGTTCAAAGCACAGTGATAACATATTTAGGTGACAACTAAACCACAAATCAGACATTCTTTTCCCCTTGGAATACATAGTAAACATAGTGGTAAGACATTGGGATATCTACCAACCTTTGGCTGTCTTTTTGAATGTTTGATAATAGGTTGTAATCTCATTCATCAATGTATCAACCAAATAAAACCCAATTATCCACATTGAAATGACAGTGTGCCCACTGGGTGGCTTTATGCTTTGGGCTGGCTTTCCCAAGGCTTTGGGAGCTAAAATATGTGTGTGTGTCCCGGGAATATTTCTTGCCATCACCTGGCTGTGGTAGGTTATTTATCACCTGACTAGTAGGTTATTTATCACCTGGCTAGTAGGTTATTTATCACCTGACTGGTAGGTTATTTATCACCTGACTAGTAGGTTATTTATCACCTGGCTAGTAGGTTATTTATCACCTAACTAGTAGGTTATTTATCACCTGGCTAGTAGGTTATTTATCACCTGACTAGCAGGTTATTTATCACCTGACTAGTAGGTTATTTATCACCTGACTAGTAGGTTATTTATCACCTGACTGGTAGGTTATTTATCACCTGACTGGTAGGTTATTTATCACCTGACTAGCAGGTTATTTATCACCTGACTAGTAGGTTATTTATCACCTGGCTAGTAGGTTATTTATCACCTAACTAGTAGGTTATTTATCACCTGGCTAGTAGGTTATTTATCACCTGACTAGCAGGTTATTTATCACCTGACTGGAGCAGGTTATTTATCACCTGACTAGTAGGTTATTTATCACCTGACTAGTAGGTTATTTATCACCTGACTAGCAGGTTATTTATCACCTGACTAGCAGGTTATTTATCACCTGGCTAGTAGGTTATTTATCACCTGACTAGTAGGTTATTTATCACCTGACTAGTAGGTTATTTATCACCTGACTAGTAGGTTATTTATCACCTGACTAGTAGGTTATTTATCACCTGACTAGTAGGTTATTTATCACCTGACTAGTAGGTTATTTATCACCTGACTAGCAGGTTATTTATCACCTGACTGGTAGGTTATTTATCACCTGACTAGCAGGTTATTTATCACCTGACTAGCAGGTTATTTATCACCTGACTAGTAGGTTATTTATCACCTGACTAGTAGGTTATTTATCACCTGACTAGTAGGTTATTTATCACCTGACTAGTAGGTTATTTATCACCTGACTAGTAGGTTATTTATCACCTGACTAGTAGGTTATTTATCACCTGACTAGTAGGTTATTTTTCACATAACAGAATAACTATGAGAAAGTAACAATGATAAGTCAATGTTTGACAGTCAATATTCCCGGGACACGTTTCATTTCTAAAATGAAGAGGGGAAGTGACCCCTGTAGTGGGGTTTAGGGACAAGCTAGTTTTTAGGCCCACTGACTGTCCCCCCTCCCTCCCTCTCTCCGCTCCCCCCTCCCTCCCTCTCTCCGCTCCCCCCTCCCTCCCTCTCTCCGCTCCCCCTCCCTCCTCTCCTCCGCTCCCCCCCTCACTCTCTCCAGGTCTGATGTACATGCTGTTGAAGCACCTGGCAGATCGCTACAACATGTACTATGCCTACCTTCCCTCCAAGCTGGACAAGAAGATCCACTCTGGGGCCGTCAACCAGGTGGTGGCAGCACCTATCCTCTGTCTCTTCTGGCTCCTGTTCTTCTCCACTCTCCGCACAGGTACGAGGTCGCCATCTAGTGGCCGTTCTGGGCCATAACAGTCTCATATACAGGGCCTTCAGAATGTGTTCACACCTTGACTTTATCCAACATTTTATTGTTACAACCTGAATTGAAAATGGATCAAATTTAGATTATTATTTTTTTGTAACTGGCCTACACACAATACCCCATAATGTCAATGTAGAAATATGTTTTTATTTTTACAAATGAATTAAAACATTAAAATCTGACATCTCCACTGTTAGCAACAAGGCACTAAAGTAATACTGCAAAAAAAATGGAGAAACCAGTTAACATGTTGCCCTGAATGCTGTTGGATTGGAGAAACCAGTTAACATGTTGCCTTGAATGCTGTTGGATTGGAGAAACCAGTTAACATGTTGCCTTGAATGCTGTTGGATTGGAGAAACCAGTTAACATGTTGCCCTGAATGCTGTTGGATTGGAGAAACCAGTTAACATGTTGCCTTGAATGCTGTTGGATTGGAGAAACCAGTTAACATGTTGCCCTGAATGCTGTTGGATTGGAGAAACCAGTTAACATGTTGCCCAGAATGCTGTTGGATTGGAGAAACCAGTTAACATGTTGCCCTGAATGCTGTTGGATTGGAGAAACCAGTTAACATGTTGCCCTGAATGCTGTTGGATTGGAGAAACCAGTTAACATGTTGCCTTGAATGCTGTTGGATTGGAGAAACCAGTTAACATGTTGCCCTGAATGCTGTTGGATTGGAGAAACCAGTTAACATGTTTCCTTGAATGCTGTTGGATTGGAGAAACCAGTTAACATGTTGCCCTGAATGCTGTTGGATTGGAGAAACCAGTTAACATGTTGCCCAGAATGCTGTTGGATTGGAGAAACCAGTTAACATGTTGCCCTGAATGCTGTTGGATTGGAGAAACCAGTTAACATGTTGCCCAGAATGCTGTTGGATTGGAGAAACCAGTTAACATGTTGCCTTGAATGCTGTTGGATTGGAGAAACCAGTTAACATGTTGCCTTGAATGCTGTTGGATTGGAGAAACCAGTTAACCTTTTGCCCAGAATGCTGTTGGATTGGAGAAACCAGTTAACATGTTGCCCAGAATGCTGTTGGATTGGAGGTTAAACTTGGAACATTGTTATACTCAGAAGTGTAGACACTTTAGTTACAAAAAGAGACATAATGAAGCTTGGGAAGGGCTGAGTGCAAAGAAAACACATGACAGTACTGATGAGGGGAAAGCTTGATCCCAAGAATGATACCATGTTTAGAGCGACGGAGGAGACCCCCCCACAGTGGGGTACGAATACCACCTAGGGGGACGCCATGTCAGTGTCTGAGTTACAGCCGTATCAGCCCTGTGGGTCTGAATACCACCTAGGGGGACGCCATGTCAGTGTCTGAGTTACAGCCGTATCGGCCCTGTGGGTCTGAATACCACCTCGGGGGACGCCATGTCAGTGTCTGAGTTACAGCTGTATCAGCCCTGTGGGTCTGAATACCACCTCGGGGGACGCCATGTCAGTGTCTGAGTTACAGCTGTATCGGCCCTGTGGGTCTGAATACCACCTCGGGGGACGCCATGTCAGTGTCTGAGTTACAGCTGTATCGGCCCTGTGGGTCTGAATACCACCTCGGGGGACGCCATGTCAGTGTCTGAGTTACAGCTGTATCGGCCCTGTGGGTCTGAAAACCACCTCGGGGGACGCCATGTCAGTGTCTGAGTTACAGCTGTATCGGCCCTGTGGGTCTGAATACCACCTAGGGGGACGCCATGTCAGTGTCTGAGTTACAGCCGTATCGGCCCTGTGGGTCTGAATACCACCTAGGGGGACGCCATATCAGTGTCTGAGTTACAGCTGTATCGGCCCTGTGGGTCTGAATACCACCTAGGGGGACGCCATGTCAGTGTCTGAGTTACAGCTGTATCGGCCCTGTGGGTACGAATACCACCTCGGGGGACGCCATGTCAGTGTCTGAGTTACAGCTGTATCGGCCCTGTGGGTCTGAATACCACCTCGGGGGACGCCATGTCAGTGTCTGAGTTACAGCTGTATCGGCCCTGTGGGTACGAATACCACCTCGGGGGACGCCATGTCAGTGTCTGAGTTACAGCTGTATCGGCCCTGTGGGTCTGAATACCACCTAGGGGGACGCCATGTCAGTGTCTTAGTTACAGCTGTATCGGCCCTGTGGGTCTGAATACCACCTCGGGGGACGCCATGTCAGTGTCTGAGTTACAGCTGTATCGGCCCTGTGGGTCTGAATACCACCTAGGGGGACGCCATGTCAGTGTCTAAGTTACAGCTGTATCGGCCCTGTGGGAACAATTCAACTTGATTAAGGTTCTCTAGCGTCCGTGAGTTATTTACTCAAAATTAGAGCCTAACCATACAAAATGTTATGTTTGGGGCAAATCCAATAGAATTGAGTACCACTCTCCATATTTTCAAGCATACAGTGCATTCAGAGAGTATTGAAACCCCTTCCCCTTTTCCACATTTTGTTACTTTACAGCCTTATTCTAACATGGATTAAATTACTTTTTTTGTTTTCCATCAGTCGACACACACCATAATGACAAGGCATTTTTGCAAATGTATGTAGTTGTGTAGTTTGTCAAAAGAAAAAAAAAACAGGCCGTGAGGTCGAAGGAATTATCCGTAGAGCTCCGAGACAGGATTGTGTCGAGTCACAGATCTGGGGAAGGGAACCAAAACAATTCTACAGCATTGAAGGTCCCCAGTAACACCGTGGCCTCCATCATTCTTAATTCAAAAGGCACATGACAGACCGCTTGGAGTTTGCCAAAAAAGCACCGAAGACTCTGACCATGAAAAACAGGATTCTCTGGTCTGATGAAACCAAGATTGATTTCTTTGGCCTAAATTCCAAGTGTCTGGAGGAAACCTGGCACCGTCCCTACGGTGAAGCATGGTGGTGGCACCATCCCTACGGTGAAGCATGGTGGTGGCAGTATCAGGCTGTGGGGATGTTTTTCAGCTGCAGGGAGACTAGTCAGGATCGAGGGAAAGATGAACAGAGCCAAGTACAGATGAAAACCTGCACCAGAGCGCTCAGGACCTCAGACTGGGGTGAAGGTTCACCTTCCAACAGGACAACTACCCTAAGCACACAACCAAGACAACGCAGGAGTGGCTTTGGGAAAAATCTCTGAATGTCCTTGAGTGGGCCAGCCAGAGCCCGGACTTGAACCCGATTGAACATCTCTGGAGAGACCTGAAAATAGCTGTACAGCAATGCTCCCCATCCAACCTGACAGAGCTTGAGAGGATCTGCAGAGAAGAATGGGAGAAACTCCCCAAATACAGGTGTACCAGGCTTTTCGTGTCATACCCAAGACTGAAGGCTGTAATCGCTGCCAAAGGTGCTTCAACAAAGTACTGAGTAAAGGGTCTGAATACTTAAGTAAATATGATGTTACCGGTTTTTATTTGTAATAAATAAACATGTAAAAACTGTTTTTGCTTTGTCCTTATGGGGTATTGTGTGTAGATTGAAGAGGGACATGTGTTTTCTTTCGAGTGTAATGTAACAAAAAGTAGGAAAAGTCGAGGGGTCTGAATACTTTACGAATGCGTTTAACCCTGAGTAAGGGTTTCAAATTTGGGGAAATTACAACTCTAATTGTTTTTTTAGTTTTTTTAAACATTTTGTCAGTTAATGCAGCTCCGTCTCAGGTTCTGCTGTGGTGCAGTGGTTGTACAGCCTTTCCTCTACAGGGAGCCAGGTTCTGCTGTGGTGCAGTGGTTACACAGCCTTTCCTCTACAGGGAGCCAGGTTCTGCTGTGGTGCAGTGGTTGTACAGCCTTTCCTCTACAGGGAGCCAGGTTCTGCTGTGGTGCAGTGGTTGCACAGCCTCTCCTCTACAGGGAGCCAGGTTCTGCTGTGGTGCAGTGGTTGTACAGCCTTTCCTCTACAGGGAGCCAGGTTCTGCTGTTGTACAGTGGTTGTACAGCCTTTCCTCTACAGGGAGCCAGGTTCCTCTGTGGTGTAGTGGTGCAGTGGTTACACAGCCTTTCCTCTACAGGGAGCCAGGTTCTGCTGTGGTGCAGTGGTTACACAGCCTTTCCTCTACAGGGAGCCAGGTTCTGCTGTGGTGCAGTGGTTGCACAGCCTTTCCTCTACAGGGAGCCAGGTTCTGCTGTGGTGCAGTGGTTGCACAGCCTGTCCTCTACAGGGAGCCAGGTTCTGCTGTGGTGCAGTGGTTGCACAGCCTTTCCTCTACAGGGAGCCAGGTTCTGCTGTGGTGCAGTGGTTGCACAGCCTGTCCTCTACAGGGAGCCAGGTTCTGCTGTGGTGCAGTGGTTGCACAGCCTCTCCTCTTTAGGGAGCCAGGTTTTCCTGTGTCTACCCTTCTCAATGGCAAGGCTGTGCTCACTGAGCCTGTACTTTGTCAAGGTTTTGACACACTCCTACTGGCTCTATAGCCACTCCTACTGACTCTATAGCCACTCCTACTGACTCTATAGCCACTCCTACTGGCTCTATAGCCACTCCTACTGACTCTATAGCCACTCCTACTGACTCTATAGCCACTCCTACTGACTCTATAGCCACTCCTACTGACTCTACTCCTAGCCACTCCTACTGACTCTATAGCCTCTCCTACTGACTCTATAGCCTCTCCTACTGACTCTATAGCCACTCCTACTGACTCTATAGCCACTCCTACTGACTCTATAGCCACTCCTACTGACTCTATAGCCACTCCTACTGACTCTATAGCCACTCCTACTGACTCTATAGCCACTCCTACTGACTCTATAGCCACTCCTACTGACTTATAGCCTCTCCTACTGACTCTATAGCCTCTCCTACTGACTCTATAGCCACTCCTACTGACTCTATAGCCACTCCTACTGACTCTATAGCCTCTCCTACTGACTCTATAGCCTCTCCTACTGACTCTATAGCCTCTCCTACTGACTCTATAGCCTCTCCTACTGACTCTATAGCCACTCCTACTGACTCTATAGCCACTCCTACTGACTCTATAGCCACTCCTACAGGTTCTGCTGTGGTGCAGTGGTTGCACAGCCTTTCCTCTACAGGGAGCCAGGTTTTCCTGTGTCTACCCTCGCTCTCAATTTAAGGGCTTTATTGGCATGGGAAACACATGTTAACATGAATTTAATTTAATTTGTCAAAGCAAATCAAATGGATAATGAATAGAAGTGAAATAAACAATAAAATGTAACAGTAAACATTACACATACAGAACAATAAAGACATTACAAATATCATATATATATATATATATATATATATATATATATATATATAATATTCACTCACAGAAATTCCAAAAGGATAGACATTTCTTATGTCATATTATGTCTATATAGTGTTTTAACGATGTGCAAATAGTTAAAGTACAAAAAATAAGCATAAATATGGGTTGTATTTACAATGGTGTGTGTTCTTCACTGGTTGCCCTTTTCTCGTGGCAACAGGTCACAAATCTTGCTGCTGTGATGCACACTGTGGAATTCCACCCAGTTGATATGGGAGTTTATCGAAATTGGGTTTGTTTTCAAATTATTTTGTGGGTCTGTGTAATCTGAGGGAAATATGTCTCTCTAATATGGTCATACATTGGGCAGGAGGTTAGGAAGTGCAGCTCAGTTTCCACCTCATTTTGTGGGCAGTGAGCACATAGCCTGTCTTCTCTTGAGAGCCATGTCTGCCTACGGCGGCCTTTCTCAATAGCAAGACTATGCTCGCTGAGTCTGTACATAGTCAAAGCTCTCCTTAAGTTTGGGTCAGTCACAGTGGTCAGGTATTCTGCCGCTGTGTACTCTCTGTGTAGGGCCAAATAGCATTCTAGTTTGCTCTGTGTTTTTGTTAATTCTTTCCAATGTATCAAGTAATTCTCTTTTTGTTTTCTCATGAATTTGTTGGGTCTAGTTGTGTTGCTGTCCTGGGGCTCTGTGGGGTGTGTTTGTGTTGCTGTCCTGGGGCTCTGTGGGGTGTGTTTGTGTTTGTGTTGCTGTCCTGGGGCTCTGTGGGGTGTGTTTGTGTTGCTGTCCAGGGGCTCTGTGGGGTGTGTTTGTGTTGCTGTCCTGGGGCTCTGTGGGGTCTAGTTGTGTTGCTGTCCTGGGGCTCTGTGGGGTCTAGTTGTGTTGCTGTCCTGGGGCTCTGTGGGGTCTAGTTGTGTTGCTGTCCTGGGGCTCTGTGGGGTCTAGTTGTGTTGCTGTCCTGGGGCTCTGTGGGGTGTGTTTGTGTTGCTGTCCTGGGGCTCTGTGGGGTGTGTTTGTGTTGCTGTCCTGGGGCTCTGTGGGGTATGTTTGTGTTGCTGTCCTGGGGCTCTGTGGGGTCTAGTTGTGTTGCTGTCCTGGGGCTCTGTGGGGGTGTGTTTGTGTTGCTGTCCTGGGGCTCTGTGGGGTGTGTTTGTGTTGCTGTGCTGGGGCTCTGTGGGGTGTGTTTGTGTTGCTGTCCTGGGGCTCTGTGGGGTGTGTTTGTGTTGCTGTCCTGGGGCTCTGTGGGGTGTGTTTGTGTTGCTGTCCTGGGGCTCTGTGGGGTGTGTTTGTGTTGCTGTCCTGGGGCTCTGTGGGGTGTGTTTGTGTTGCTGTGCTGGGGCTCTGTGGGGTGTGTTTGTGTTTGTGAACAGAGCCCCAGGACCAGCTTGCTTAGGGACTCTTCTCCAGGTGCATCTCTATGGAGTTGATGTTTTGGGAATCACTTCCTTTTTTGTGTTTGTAGAATTTAAATGTTATTTTCTGGATTTTGATAATTTGTGGGTTTCGCCTAATTCTGCTCTTTTGCTCTCCTCTCCTCTCCTGTCTCTCTCTCCTCTCCTGTCTCTCTCTCCTCTCCTGTCTCTCTCTCGCGGTCTCTCTCTTTCTCTTCTCTCATTCTCTCAGGTTTCTCAGCCCCTACCTCTATGTTTACCTTCAGCGTCCTGATCATCACCATCATCGTCTGCTTGTCCCATGTCTGCTTTGGACACTTCAAATATCTCAGCGCTCACAACTACAAGGTACAAAACAAACACACCCGCCAGAGAAACCTCTTATTTATAATGTTGAAGTGTTCAGTGGATTTAATTTAATTCTGTCTTTATTTAACCAGGAAAATCATTGAGAACACTATCTTGTGCCAAATCGATCCTGTATGCAATATGAGACACGTTAAGCAATAAGGCCTGAGTTGGTGTGGTATATGGCCAATATACCACGGCTAAGGGCTGTTCTTAGGCACGACGCAACGCGGAGTACATCGGCCATATACCACAAACTCCCGAGGTGCCTTATTGTTGTTATAAACTGGATACCAACGTAAAATTAGTGGAGTAAAAATGGGTGTTTTGTCGGGTCTGACATACCACGGCGGTCAGCCAATCAGCATTCAGGGCTCGAACCACCCAGTTTCTAATATACCATTTATAAACACGTCTACATTATTATCATCTTAGAGCAGTAGTACATCTCACGTGGAAAACTCTTAGGATGATATATCAGAAGTATTCAACTCTTACACAGCTAAGTCCTGAGCCCATAGGTTTTCTGTTAATTAACCTGAGAATTAATTGCACCCACCTGGTGTCCCAGGTCTAAACCAGTCCCTGATTAGAGGAGAATCACCCACCTGGTGTCCCAGGTCTAAACCAGTCCCTGATTAGAGGGGAATCACCCACCTGGTGTCCCAGGTCTAAACCAGTCCCTGATTAGAGGGGAATCACCCACCTGGTGTCCCAGGTCTAAACCAGTCCCTGATTAGAGGAGAATCACCCACCTGGTGTCCCAGGTCTAAATCAGTCCCTGATTAGAGGAGAATCACCCACCTGGTGTCCCAGGTCTAAATCAGTCCCTGATTAGAGGGGAATCACCCACCTGGTGTCCCAGGTCTAAATCAGTCCCTGATTAGAGGGGAGTCGCCCACCTGGTGTCCCAGGTCTAAACCAGTCCCTGATTAGAGGAGAATCACCCACCTGGTGTCCCAGGTCTAAATCAGTCCCTGATTAGAGGAGAATCACCCACCTGGTGTCCCAGGTCTAAATCAGTCCCTGATTAGAGGGGAATCACCCACCTGGTGTCCCAGGTCTAAACCAGTCCCTGATTAGAGGAGAATCACCCACCTGGTGTCCCAGGTCTAAATCAGTCCCTGATTAGAGGAGAATCACCCACCTGGTGTCCCAGGTCTAAATCAGTCCCTGATTAGAGAGGAATCACCCACCTGGTGTCCCAGGTCTAAATCAGTCCCTGATTAGAGGGGAATCACCCACCTGATATCCCAGGTCTAAATCAGTCCCTGATTAGAGGAGAATCACCCACCTGGTGTCCCAGGTCTAAATCAGTCCCTGATTAGAGGGGAATCACCCACCTGGTGTCCCAGGTCTAAACCAGTCCCTGATTAGAGAGGAATCACCCACCTGGTGTCCCAGGTCTAAATCAGTCCCTGATTAGAGGGAAATCACCCACCTGGTGTCCCAGGTCTAAATCAGTCCCTGATTAGAGGAGAATCACCCACCTGGTGTCCCAGGTCTAAATCAGACCCTGATTAGAATGGGACAAATAAAACAAGCAGTGGAACTGGCTTGGAGGTCCAGAGTTGAGTTTGAGGGTGATATAGTATAAAAGTCATCACTGTGAATTATGTGTTATATTGTTATTATTATTATGAGAATATTTTCTCCCATCTCTTTACCCCCCCCAGATTGACGTGGAGAATGTGGATGGGGTGGAGAACGGTCATCCAGCACGAACCTCTCCCTCCAATAAGTCAGCAGTAAGTACCACTGATCCGTTCCTATATTATCACCACATTTTGTGACGTTCTTATTCTTTTTGGACTTCGGTGAGGGTCTTTTCGGACACACAACATTTATTTTTCTCTGAACTGAAGTTTCGGAGCCTATGTCTGTGTCCCTTCGCCGGTGATTGGTCAACAGTTGGGATACCTGTAGTCATTCAACGAGTGACGACTTGTTTTCATGCACATTTTTTTCATTGTAAAATACTGCACCAAACATCTTAGTTAGATGTGAAATTCTGTGACTCTCTTTGGCAACAACTTTTAAATTAATGACAGTTATCTTACATTATTTCGGACTATTTTGAGGAAGTGGATACTGGCCATTGCGTCTCAAAATGGACAAACATTAGTATTGCTGCTTTTTTTCTCGTTTTTCAAGCCAAGGTCTTTTAACTTCTTGCGTCGAGCAATCCCTGATCCGGGATCCTATTTATAGCCTCAAGCTCATTAGCATAACGCAACGTTAACTATTCATGAAAATCGCAAATGAAATTAAATAAATATATTTGCTCTCAAGCTTAGACTTTTGTTAACAACACTGTCATCTCAGATTTTCAAAATATGCTTTTCAAGAGTATTCAAGAGTATTGATAGCTAGCATAGCTATAAGCCTAGAATTTAGCCAGCAACATTTTCACAAAAACAAGAAAATCATTCAAATAAAATAATTTACCTTTGAAGAACTTCAGATGTTTTCAATGAGGAGACTCAGTTAGATAGCAAATGTTCAGTTTTTCAAAAAATATTATTTGTGTCGGACAAATCGCTCCGTTTTGTTCACGTTTGGCGATGAAAAAAAACCTGTATCCAGTTATAGCCTCAAGCTCATTACATTACGTAACGTTAACTATTTATGAAAATCGCAAATGAAATGAAATAAATATGCTATCTCTCAAGCTTAGCCTTTTCTTAACAAAACTGTTATCTCAGATTTTCAAAATATGCTTTTCAACCATAGCAAACCAAGCATTTGTTGTAAGAGTATTGATAGCTAGTGTAGCATTTAGCGTAGCATTTAGCGGGCAACATTTTCACAAAAAACAGAAAAGCATTCAAATAAAATCATTTACCTTTGAAGAACTTCGGATGTTTTCAATGAGGAGACTCTCCAGTTACATAGCAAATGTTCAGTTTTTCCTGAAAGATTCTTTGTGTAGGAGAAATCGCTCCGTTTTGTACATCGCGTTTGGGTACCAAAAAAACCCGAAAATTCAGTCATCAAAATGGCAAACTTTTTTCCAAATTAACTCCATAATATCGACCGAAACATGGCAAACGTTGTTTGGAATCAATCCTCAAGGTGTTTTTTCACATATCTCGTCATTGATATATCGTTCGTGGAAGCCTGCTTTCTTCTCTGAATCCCATGGAAAAATACTTGCAGCTGAGGTTTGCGCACCAATTTCGGCGCAGAACACCGGGCGGACACCTGGTAAATGTGGTCTCTTATGGTCAATCTTCCAATGATAGGCCTACAAATACGTCACAATGCTGCAGACACCTTGGGGAAACGATAGATTGGGCAGGCTCATTCCTTGCGCATTTACAGCCATATAAGGAGACAATGAAAAACAGAGCCTCAAAAATCCTACTCATTTCCTGTTTGAAGTTTCATCTTGGTTTCGCCTGTAGCATCAGTTCTGGGGAACTCACAGAGAATATCTTTGCAGTTTTGGAAACTGGCAGAGTGTTTTCTTTCCAAAGCTGTCAATTATATGCATAGTCAAGCATCTTTTGTGACAAAATATTGCGCCTCCATTAAAACAGGCACGTTTTTTATCCAATAATGAAATACTCAGCCAGCCTCCATGCTACCTATAGATTCAAGAGGGGAGTATGCCAGCCTCCATTCTACCATTTACTCAGTGTTTAGTTAGCCAGCTGGGCGGCAGCCGAACTGAAGCATGCTGACACCTTTACTAGCCTCCATGCTACCATTTACTCAGCCAGCCTCCAATAAGTCAGCAGAAACTACCATTTACTCAGCCAGCCTCCATGCTACCATTTACTCAGCCAGCCTCCATGCTACCATTTACTTTATGCTGCCATTTCTGCCAGCCTCCATGCTACCATTTACTCAGCCAGCCTCCATGCTCCATTTATGCCTCCTACCATTTACTCAGCCAGCCTCCATGCTACCATTTACTCAGCCAGCCTCCATGCTACCATTTACTCCCCAGCATGTTACAATATCCACACTAGCACACCCAGTATGGATGTTAAAGTAGCTGTCCACTCATACCCAAATAATGCTGTTGGCTCGTATTTGTGGCCAAAGCATAAATGAAAGAAAAACGCTTCACTTTAATCTCAGACAGTTTCTAAAATGTTTGCTATTTCCATATCACACACTGACCTGTTTCCTTCTTCCATTCTTCTCTCCTCCACTCCTCCCTCATGTCGTCCCCTCTCTCCTCTCTACTCCTTCCTCATGTCGTCCCCTCTCTCCTCTCTCCTCCCTCATGTCGCCCCCTCTCTACTCTACTCCTCCCTCATGTCGTCTCCTCTCTACTCCTCCCTCATGTCGTCCCTCTCTCCTCTCTACTCCTCCCTCATGTCGTCCCCTCTCTCCTCTACTCCTCCCTCATGTCGTCCCTCTCTCCTCTACTCCTCCCTCATGTCGTCCCTCTCTCCTCTACTCCTCCCTCATGTCGTCCCCTCTCTCCTCTCTACTCCTCCCTCATGTCGTCCCTCTCTCCTCTACTCCTCCCTCATGTCGTCCCCTCTCTCCTCTACTCCTCCCTCATGTCGTCTCCTCTCTACTCCTCCTCATGTCGTCCCTCTCTCCTCTACTCCTCCCTCATGTCGTCCCTCTCTCCTCTACTCCTCCCTCATGTCGTCCCTCCTCTCTACTCCTCCCTCATGTCGTCCCCTCTCTCCTCTCTACTCCTCCCTCATGTCATCCCCTCTCATGTCTCTCTTCTTTCTCATCAACAGCAGATGTACATTGCCTCTGTGCTCCAGGATCCCAGCTTAGACGAGCTGGGTTCGGCTGGCAGCGGGGTCAGCGAGGGCTCGCAGGACGAGGAGATCATCCAAGGGGAACAGCCTCAATGAGGCCGACTTCCAGGTAGCCTAGTGGTTTTAAGAAGCGGGCCAGCAACTGGAGGGTTGCTGGTTCCGAATCCCAGCTCTGACTGGAAAAATCTGGTGCGGAGTGAGCCATGGGGCGATTGTAGTATAGATGCAGTAGCATTGCCTGCCGTTGTGCTCTTGAGTCCTGCAGCTTCTAACTCCTCGGTGTGTGTGTGTCCTCGAGCAGTTCTCTGCAAGTTAATGTATTCTGCTCCCTTTTGTCCGTCCAGAGTGGTGAGGACAGTCTTCTCGCTAACGAGGTGCGGCACTGACGTGAGGGGATGCCGGAGACCGAGGACGGGGAGAGAGAAGAAGAGACTAAGGTGTAATGTGACTGACGTGATGGATGCGCTGGTCTAGTGAATGAAGCTATGGAGCTGAAACGGACTGACAGACGGCTCTAGAAGACATGGAGAGAGACCACTAAACCTTAAACACCTTGAGTCAAGAGAGAGGGACTATTTCTCTGTCTACACTAACGAACAAAGCAACACAAATACCTTTCTCATGCCTTTCACTCCTCTTCAGCTTAGGCCATGGACCACAGTTCTCCAGCACATCTTTTCCCCCCCAGAGAGACTACACTAACACCAACATGCAAAGACGAGAGAGAGAGAGCGGTGGACTAGTCTACATTAACTAACAAAGGAAGACTACTTACTAAAGACCTCTATCAACAACTGCTTCTCTAGGATTCTCTTGCTAGGATGCTACTCTGACACTCAGACTCTACTGTAGGACTCTACCCCGGCGCTAGGACTCTACTGTAGGACTCTAGTCTGGCGCTAGGACTCTACTGTAGGACTCTAGTCTGGCGCTAGGACTCTACTGCAGGACTCTACCCTGGCGCTAGGACTCTACTGTAGGACTCTACCCTGGCGCTAGGACTCTACTGTAGGACTCTAGTCTGGCGCTAGGACTCTACTGCAGGACTCTACTCTGGCGCTACGACTTTACTGTAGGACTCTACCCTGACGCTAGGACTCTACTGTAGGACTCTACCCTGGCGCTACAACTCTACTGTAGGACTCTACCCTGGCGCTAGGACTCTACTGTAAAACTCTGGCGCTAGGACTTTACTGTAGGACTCTACCCTGGCGCTAGACTCTACTGTAGGACTCTACCCTGGCGTTAGGACTCTACTGCAAAACTCTGGCGCTAGGACTCTACTGTAGGACTCTACCCTGGCGCTAGGACTCTACTGTAGGACTCTACCCTGGCGCTAGGACTCTAGTCTGGCGCTAGGACTCTACTGTAGGACTCTAGTCTGACGCTAGGACTACTGTAGGACTCTAGTCTGGCGCTAGGACTCTACTGTAGGACTCCTAGTCTGGCGCTAGGACTCTACTGTAGGACTCTACTCTGCGCTAGGACTCTACTGTAGGACTCTAGTCTGGCGCTAGGACTCTATTGTAGGACTCTAGTCTGGCGCTAGGACTCTACTGTAGGACTCTACCCTGGCGCTAGGACTCTACTGGAACTCTACCCTGGCGCTAGGACTCTACTGTAGGACTCTACCCTGGCGCTAGGACTCTACTGTAGGACTCTAGTCTGGCGCTAGGACTCTGCTGTAGGAGTCTGGCGCTAGGACTAGCTAGGACTCTAATATAGGACTCTACTATAGGACTTTAGTGGCGCTAGGACTCTACTGTAGGACTCTACCCCGGCGCTAGGACTCTATTGTAGGACTCTACCCCGGCGCTAGGACTCTAGGACTCTACCCCGGCGCTAGGACTCTACTGTAGGACTCTGGCTAGGACTTTACTGTAGGACTACCCCGGCGCTAGGACTCTAATATAGGACTCTACTAGGACTCTAGTCTGGCGCTAGGACTTTACTTAGGTCCGGCACTAGGACTCTACTGTAGGACTCTACCCCGGCGCTAGGACTAGCTAGGACTCTACCCCCGGCGCTAGGAATAGCTAGGACTCTACCCCGGCGCTAGGACTACCCCGGCGCTAGGACTAGCTAGGACTCTACCCCGGCGCTAGGACTAGCTAGGACTCTACCCCGGCGCTAGGACTAGCTAGGACTCTACTGTAGGACTCTACCCCGGCGCTAGGACTAGCTAGGACTCTACCCTGGCGCTAGGACTAGCTAGACTCTACCCCGGCGCTAGGACTAGCTAGGACTCTACTCTCTCTGATATCTTCCTTCATGACGAATCTATCTTTTCTGATGGCAAAGTCACGCAGGGACACTTAGCAGTAGTTAACTCCCTCTTCCAACTGTTGATCTGAACTGAGGCTCGGGACTGTGAAGTGAGGACAGCCACTCTCTAAGAAAAACTGCACTGGGAGCCCCGCACACTCACAACTGAGATGGGAAGAAGATTCCTTTTTTTGGCCTTGTCATGCAGGGGGGACTAGCTTTCTGTCTAGATTTCCTTAAAACTACGACTATTGCACTTGAAAGAGAAGGATAGGTGTGTGTCTGTGCCCTACACTGGCTTGGCTTAGTGGGGTGATGTGGCTTTGGCTCGCATGTGTTTTCCTCCTCACAGAACCTTGAGTCTGGTTTTCTAGAGGTCTAGAACAGCCACTCGGGCCTCGGACTTTAGAGAGGGTTGGAGGGGTCTTTATTTCCCCTAATCCTTTGCCTGTTCTGCCTGCATCCTTAATAGTCTCTGCACGAGAGGCTGCTTCACAACAAGCAGCTTTATATGAAAAGACGGAGACGACATGTCTGTCAGCGTCACAATGTTAGCCTGCTCTGGTCTCCCCCTACTCTGTCCCGACCGTCTCCGGGAGTCTCTGGGTGGTTCCAGCCCTGTGTAAAAAGGAAGGTGGTCGCTATGACGATGACCACTCTGTAACAAACTGAACTAACACTCCCTCATTGCTGTTTACTTTTATGTTTAGCTTTTTTCGATGTTGTTCAGCAACAAAAACTCGGGATTTGTAAAATAGCCTCTTTTTATTTTATTTTGTATTTATTTTTTAGGCATGGTTATTTTAAGTTGGTCTGAGAACTTTAATTACTTAACTGCTGTTTCGACGTTAAAACGCCGTAACTGGATGAATGGATCATGTAACATGGATACTGTACCTCGTAAACAACACGGTTGCTCTGACTCCTGGCCGGTTCTGCCCAGAGAAGTGGGACTGCGGCTCAGACTGAGCCCTAATGGAGCCCTGACAGAACTGAAGGAGGAAGACAGCGGGGAACCCCCAGATGATGCCCCCGGGAAGCACATATGAAGTGGATATGACAGCCCACCCTGTACCCTGTTTTGTGTCCCACAACTATGGTTGCAAAATTCACAAAATTGTCCCAGAGTTCCTAGGTTTTTCACAACTTGGTTAGAAGTTTCTTGGAATAAGGGATTTCTGGAAAAACTGAGGAACTTTGAAAGTTTCCGTAATTTTGCAACCTCAGCCAGTCCTCCTCTCCCAGCCAGGACTCTGTGGGACAACGTTCCTCTGTAGAGGGAGAACTCGACCCTTGAACTCTTGGTCTGTGACCTGTACATGTAGTTCCCACAGGACTCCCTGGGGTCGCTTTCAGCAGGGGTCGGGGCACAACGTGGTTGAACGTTCAGATATATGTTATGTTGAACAAAATATGCCTCTGAAATGTACAATAAGGAAACATGGCAACTCTATTCATGACAATTCTATCTGCAACGTTCCACAACGTGTGCTTGAATGTGACCCTGACCTTTTGACTGGTCTGTGTTCACTAGTTCTATCTATCTCATCGAACTGCTCTCATATCATACAAGTTCCTATACAAGACAAGCCTCTTTATTTTGGTGTTTATGTCACTGTACTAAAGATTTATTTCAATGTTGGTTTGAACATTTTGTTTTTTTTGTGTGTGGGGGGGGGTAACGAGCTTTTAAAAGATAGTCTACCGAGTTCTGCCGACTCTAGATGGGCTCTGATTGGTTTAAGGATGCCTAGCGTCAACCAATGACAACATGAATTGTGACATCAGCGAGATACTCTTATCATGTTGTGGTCTATATTGTACAATAAAAAAAGTTAAAATGATCATTGAGCATTGATTGAAATGACAATGTCCCCAACTGCCATCGCTCAGCTACAGTGCTGTATCGTACGCGGTGTTGTTAATATGTAACGTTTTATAGAAAACATGGACAGGACTGACAGGCGCTATGAGGGACGCAGACAATGGGTCTTAATGCAGGAAGACCAGCGGGTTTTAGATGCCTGGTGTTTTGTTTATGTTGTTTCACTTCAACATCCCGATTTATCAGCGGAAAAACAAAATGGATGACACCAACTTTGTTGTTTTTATATTTTTCCTTCTCTGTACTCTGACCTTTTATCTTTCAAGTAATTCGGCCGCCATAACTCACGATGTCTCTCTTCAAGTCGTTACAATATTCCACTGACCGGCTTAGTTTTCCTTCCAAAGTGTTGCCTTGTGGCAGATCCTGGTTGAACCTCAGGGGTCTATCATAACCAAGCAGAATCAATGACTTAGCCAACTATTAGATATAATAATGATTTGATTGTTCTGAGGTAATTTAAGAAAGCTAAACTCAGAGATGTGCGTTTTGGTTGTTGAGTCATCGAGAACATTCCCATTTCAAGCTCATCTTTCTAAACGAAAAACAAAAAAGTTATTTCAGAATATTTAAGGCAAATTAGCTGGCTAACTCATTGATCTTGCTTTGTGGTATACCCTTCTGAGCATTGTCTGGTTTAGCCTGGCTATGTGCATATCTCCTATATAACTGTCATTTCTGAAACATTTCACCTGTCCTGTTTAAAGTCTTGGTTCCACATTGTGGAAACGCATCAATAAATATGAAACAAATGTCCTTTTGAAATGTTTTCGTAGCACTAATTTGAACAGTCAGTCAGTCAGTGGGCTGAACCATACATGCTGAGCAGCTTTTCTATTATATGCATAAACCAAGTAACAAATCTAGTGTCTAGTACACATTTAATGTACTCTGTAGTACCTCTATATAACTGGTCCAATGTCGTGTCTGATTCTGTACAGTAAAATGATGCACTCAGGATTTATCAAACGTGTTATTTTTTTAAGTGTAAGGTTTATCAGTTGGTCTCTGAGAAATAGTGTCATTATAAACTCAGCAAAAAATAAAAATAAACGTCCCTTTCTCAGGACCCTGTCTTTTCAAAGATAATTGAAAATAAATCCAAATAACTTCACAGATCTTCATTGTAAAGGGTTTAAACACTGTTTCCCCATGCTTGTTCAATGAACCATTAACAATTAATGAACATGCACCTGTGGAACTGTTTACAGACGGTAGGTCAATTAAGGTCACAGTAATGAAAACGTAGGACACTAAAGAGGCCTTTCTACTGACTCTGAAAAACACCAAAAGAAAGATGCCCTGGGTCCCTGTTCATCTGCGTGAACGTGCCTTAGACATGCTGCAAGGAGACATGAGGACTGTAGATGTGGCCAGGGCAATACATTGCAATGTCCGTACTGTGAGACGCCTAAGACAGCGCTACAGGGAGACAGGATGGACAGCTGATCATCCTCGCAGTGGCAGACCACGTGTAACAGCACCTGCACAGGATCGGTACATCCGAACATCAAATATGCGGGACAGGTACAGGATGGCATCAACAACTGTCCGAGTTACACCAGAAACGCACAATCCCTCCAGCAGTGCTCAGACTGTCTGCAATAGGCTGAGAGAGGCTAGACTGAGGGCTTGTAGGCCTGTTGTAGGTCCTCACCAGACATCACCGGCAACAACGTCGCCTATGGGCACAAACAAACCGTTGCTGGACCAGAGAGGACTGGCAAAAAGTGCTCTTCACTGATGAGTTGCAGTTTTGTCTCACCAGGGGTGATGGTCGGATTCACGTTTATCGTCGAAGGAATGAGCGTTACACCGAGGCCTGTACTCTGGAGCGAGATCGATTTGGAGGTGGATGGTCTGGGCGGGGTCCGCATCATCGGACTGAGCTTGTTGTCATTGCAGGCAATCTCAATGCTGCAGGGAAGACATCCTCCTCCTCATGTGGTACCCTTCCTGCAGGTGACATGACCCTCCAGCATGACAATGCCACCAGCCATACTGCTCATCCTGACCTGACCCTCCAGCTACAATGCCACCAGCCATACTGCTCATCCTGACCTGACCCTTGTTACAATGCCACCAGCCATACTGCTCATCCCACCTGATCCAGCGCAATGCCACCAGCCATACTGCTCAACCTGACCTGACCCTCCAGTTACAATGCCACCAGCCATACTGCTCATCCTGACCTGACCCTCCATGTTACAATGCCACCAGCCATACTGCTCATCCTGACCTGACCCTCCAGCGTTACAATGCCACCAGCCATACTGCTCATCCTGACCTGACCCTCCAGTTACAATGCCACCAGCCATACTGCTCATCCTGACCTGACCCTCCAGCGTTACAATGCCACCAGCCATACTGCTCATCCTGACCTGACCCTCCAGCGTTACAATGCCACCAGCCATACTGCTCGTTCTGTGAGTGATTTCCTGCAGACAGGAATGTCTGGGCCCTGTTGGATCGGAGGGTGAGGGCTAGGGCCATTCCCCCCAGAAATGTCCGGGACCTGTTGGATCGGAGGGTGAGGGCTAGGGCCATTCCCCCCAGAAATGTCCGGGACCTGTTGGATCGGAGGGTGAGGGCTAGGGCCATTCCCCCCAGAAATGTCCGGGGACCTGTTGATCGGAGGGTGAGGGCTAGGGCCATTCCCCCAGAAATGTCCGGGACCTGTTGGATCGGAGGGTGAGGGCTAGGGCCATTCCCCCCAGAAATGTCCGGGAACTTGCAAGTGCCTTGGTGGAAGAGTGGAGTAACATCGCACATCAAGAACTGTCAAATCTGGTGCAGTCCATGAGGAGGAGATGCACTGCAGTACTTAATGCAGCTGGTGGCTAGATATTCACTGTTACTTTTGATTTTGACCCCCCCTTTGTTCAGGGACACATTATTCCATTTCTGTTAGTCACGTCTGTGGAGCTTGTTCAGTTTATGTCTCAATTGTTGAATCTTGCTATTATGTTCATACAAATATTTCTACATGTTAAGTTTACTGAAAATAAACGCAGTTGACAGTGAGAGGATGTTTCTTTCTTTTGCTGAGTTTATAAACAATAAATGGAATATATTATCTTTTTGGCACAGACAGCCCTGTGACTACAATCAGACAGCCCTGTGACTACTAGAGCCATGTGACTACAATCAGACAGCCCTGTGACTACAATCAGACAGCCCTGTGACTACTAGAGCCCTGTGACTACAATCAGACAGCCCTGTGACTACTAGAGCCCTGTGACTACTAGAGCCCTGTGACTACAATCAGACAGCCCTGTGACTACTAGAGCCCATGTGACTACAATCAGACAGCCCTGTGACTACTAGAGCCCATGTGACTACAATCAGACAGCCCTGTGACTACTAGAGCCCATGTGACTACAATCAGACAGCCCTGTGACTACTAGAGCCCATGTGACTACAATCAGACAGCCCTGTGACTACTAGAGCCCATGTGACTACAATCAGACAGCCCTGTGACTACAATCAGACAGCCCTGTGACTACAATCAGACAGCCCTGTGACTACAATCAGACAGCCCTGTTACTAGGGCCCATGTGAACACAATCAGACAGCCCTGTGACTAGGGCCCATGTGAACACAATCACAGACATCCATATTGCAACACCATCAAGTACAATAATTTATATTTTCATTTGAGTCATTTAGCAGCTGCTCTCACCCAGAGCTACTTTCCCCTAGTGAGTGCATACATGTTCTACGTTCCAGTTATAACAGTCTATTGTATGAACATTTAGAATAACGATACATAATGTGAAGGATCAGTTTTTAAGCTGCTCTGAAAACCGTTGTGGGATATCCAGGTAACTGCCATAGTACACACTAACATAAAGTGTTTTAATAGGGCGTTGGGCAACCAATCAGAACAGCTTCAATGCACCTTGGCATGGATTCTACGCCAAGGTGTCCGGAACTCTATTGGAGGGATGCGACAATGTTCTTTTGCGAGAAATTACATAATTTGGTGTTTTGTTGATGGTGGTGGAAAACGCTGTCTCAGGCGCCGATCCAGAATGAGTGTTCAATGTGGTTGAGATCTGGAGACTGAGAGGCCATGGTATATTGGGTTGAGATCTGGAGATTGAGACAACCATGGTATATTGGGTTAAGATCTGGAGACTGAGACAACCATGGTATATTGGGTCGTGATCTGATGACTGAGACAACCATGGTATATTGGGTTGTGATCTGGTGACTGAGACAACCATGGTATATTGGGTTAAGATCTGGAGACTGAGAGGCCATGGTATATTGGGTCGTGATCTGATGACTGAGACAACCATGGTATATTGGGTTGTGATCTGGAGACTGAGACAACCATGGTATATTGGGTCGTGATCTGATGACTGAGACAACCATGGTATATTGGGTTGTGATCTGGTGACTGAGACAACCATGGTATATTGGGTTGAGATCTGGAGACTGAGACAACCATGGTATATTGGGTTGAGATCTGGTGACTGAGACAACCATGGTATATTGGGTTGAGATCTGGAGACTGAGACAACCATGGTATATTGGGTTGAGATCTGGAGACTGAGACAACCATGGTATATTGGGTTGAGATCTGGAGACTGAGACAACCATGGTATATTGGGTTGAGATCTGGAGACTGAGACAACCATGGTATATTGGGTTGAGATCTGGAGACTGAGAGGCCATGGTATATTGGGTTGAGATCTGGAGACTGGAGACAACCATGATATATTGGATCGTGATCTGGAGACTGAGACAACCATGGTATATTGGGTTGTGATCTGGAGACTGAGAGGCCATGGTATATTGGGTTGAGATCTGGAGACTGAGACAACCATGGTATATTGGGTGGTGATCTGGAGACTGAGACAACCATGATATATTGGGTCATGATCTGGAGACTGAGACAACCATGGTATATTGGGTCTAGATCTGGAGACTGAGACAACCATGGTATATTGGGTCGTGATCTGGAGACTGAGACAACCATGGTATATCGGGTCGTGATCTGGAGACTGAGACAACCATGGTATATTGGGTTGAGATCTGGAGACTGAGACAACCATGGTATATTGGGTCTAGATCTGGAGACTGAGACAACCATGGTATATTGGGTCGTGATCTGGAGACTGAGACAACCATGCTATATTGGGTTGAGATCTGGAGACTGAGACAACCATGGCATATTGGGTCGTGATCTGGTGACTGAGACAACCATGGCATATTGGGTCGTGATCTGATGACTGAGACAACCATGGTATATTGGGTCGTGATCTGATGACTGAGACAACCATGGTATATTGGGTCGTGATCTGATGACTGAGACAACCATGGTATATTGGGTTGAGATCTGGAGACTGAGACAACCATGGTATATTGGGTTGAGATCTGGAGACTGAGAGGCCATGGTATATTGGGTGAGATCTGGAGACTGAGACAACCATGGTATATTGGGTTGAGATCTGGAGACTGAGACAACCATGGTATATTGGGTTGAGATCTGGAGACTGAGAGGCCATGGTATATTGGGTTGAGATCTGAGACTGAGACAACCATGGCATATTGGGTCGTGATCTGGTGACTGAGACAACCATGGCATATTGGGTCGTGATCTGATGACTGAGACAACCATGGTATATTGGGTTGAGATCTGGAGACTGAGACAACCATGGTATATTGGGTTGAGATCTGGAGACTGAGACAACCATGGTATATTGGGTTGAGATCTGGAGACTGAGAGGCCATGGTATATTGGGTTGAGATCTGGAGACTGAGACAACCATGATATATTGGATCGTGATCTGAGACTGAGACAACCATGGTATATTGGGTTGTGATCTGGAGACTGAGAGGCCATGGTATATTGGGTTGAGATCTGGAGACTGAGACAACCATGGTATATTGGGTGGTGATCTGGAGACTGAGACAACCATGATATATTGGGTCATGATCTGGAGACTGAGACAACCATGGTATATTGGGTCTAGATCTGGAGACTGAGACAACCATGGTATATTGGGTCGTGATCTGGAGACTGAGACAACCATGGTATATCGGGTCGTGATCTGGAGACTGAGACAACCATGGTATATTGGGTTGAGATCTGGAGACTGAGACAACCATGGTATATTGGGTCTAGATCTGGAGACTGAGACACCCATGGTATATTGGGTCGTGATCTGGAGACTGAGACAACCATGCTATATTGGGTTGAGATCTGGAGACTGAGACAACCATGGTATATTGGGTCGTGATCTGGAGACTGAGACAACCATGGTATATTGGGTCTAGATCTGGAGACTGAGACACCCATGGTATATTGGGTCGTGATCTGGAGACTGAGACAACCATGCTATATTGGGTTGAGATCTGGAGACTGAGACAACCATGGTATATTGGGTTGAGATCTGATGACTGAGACAACCATGGTATATTGGGTTGAGATCTGGAGACTGAGACAACCATGGTATATTGGGTTGAGATCTGGAGACTGAGACAACCATGGTATATTGGGTTGAGATCTGGAGACTGAGACAACCATGCTATATTGGGTTGAGATCTGGAGACTGAGACAACCATGGTATATTGGGTCGTGATCTGGAGACTGAGACAACCATGCTATATTGGGTTGAGATCTGGAGACTGAGACAACCATGGTATATTGGGTTGAGATCTGATGACTGAGACAACCATGGTATATTGGGTTGAGATCTGGAGACTGAGACAACCATGGTATATTGGGTTGAGATCTGGAGACTGAGAGGCCATGGTATATTGGGTTGAGATCTGGAGACTGAGACAACCATGGCATATTGGGTCGGATTGGTGACTGAGACAACCATGGCATATTGGGTCGTGATCTGATGACTGAGACAACCATGGTATATTGGGTTGAGATCTGGAGACTGAGACAACCATGGTATATTGGGTTGAGATCTGGAGACTGAGACAACCATGGTATATTGGGTTGAGATCTGGAGACTGAGAGGCCATGGTATATTGGGTTGAGATCTGGAGACTGAGACAACCATGATATATTGGATCGTGATCTGAGACTGAGACAACCATGGTATATTGGGTTGTGATCTGGAGACTGAGAGGCCATGGTATATTGGGTTGAGATCTGGAGACTGAGACAACCATGGTATATTGGGTGGTGATCTGGAGACTGAGACAACCATGATATATTGGGTCATGATCTGGAGACTGAGACAACCATGGTATATTGGGTCTAGATCTGGAGACTGAGACAACCATGGTATATTGGGTCGTGATCTGGAGACTGAGACAACCATGGTATATCGGGTCGTGATCTGGAGACTGAGACAACCATGGTATATTGGGTTGAGATCTGGAGACTGAGACAACCATGGTATATTAGGTCTAGATCTGGAGACTGGAGACACCCATGGTATATTGGTCGTGGATCTGGAGACTGAGACAACCATGCTATATTGGGTTGAGATCTGGAGACTGAGACAACCATGGTATATTGGGTCGTGATCTGGAGACTGAGACAACCATGGTATATTGGGTCTAGATCTGGAGACTGGAGACACCCATGGTATATTGGGTCGTGATCTGGAGACTGAGACAACCATGCTATATTGGGTTGAGATCTGGAGACTGAGACAACCATGGTATATTGGGTTGAGATCTGATGACTGAGACAACCATGGTATATTGGGTTGAGATCTGGAGACTGAGACAACCATGGTATATTGGGTTGAGATCTGGAGACTGAGACAACCATGGTATATTGGGTTGAGATCTGGAGACTGAGACAACCATGGTATATTGGGTTGAGATCTGGTGACTGAGACAACCATGGTATATTGGGTTGAGATCTGGAGACTGAGACAACCATGGTATATTGGGTTGAGATCTGGAGACTGAGACAACCATGGTATATTGGGTTGAGATCTGGAGACTGAGACAACCATGGTATATTGGGTTGAGATCTGGAGACTGAGACAACCATGGTATATTGGGTTGAGATCTGGAGACTGAGAGGCCATGGTATATTGGGTTGAGATCTGGAGACTGAGACAACCATGATATATTGGATCGTGATCTGGAGACTGAGACAACCATGGTATATTGGGTTGTGATCTGGAGACTGAGAGGCCATGGTATATTGGGTTGAGATCTGGAGACTGAGACAACCATGGTATATTGGGTGGTGATCTGGAGACTGAGACAACCATGATATATTGGGTCATGATCTGGAGACTGAGACAACCATGGTATATTGGGTCTAGATCTGGAGACTGAGACAACCATGGTATATTGGGTCGTGATCTGGAGACTGAGACAACCATGGTATATCGGGTCGTGGATCTGGAGACTGAGACAACCATGGTATATTGGGTTGAGATCTGGAGACTGGAGACAACCATGGTATATTGGGTCTAGATCTGGAGACTGGAGACACCCATGGTATATTGGGTCGTGATCTGGAGACTGAGACAACCATGCTATATTGGGTTGAGATCTGAGACTGAGACAACCATGGCATATTGGGTCGTGATCTGGTGACTGAGACAACCATGGCATATTGGGTCGTGATCTGATGACTGAGACAACCATGGTATATTGGGTCGTGATCTGATGACTGAGACAACCATGGTATATTGGGTCGTGATCTGATGACTGAGACAACCATGGTATATTGGGTTGAGATCTGGAGACTGAGACAACCATGGTATATTGGGTTGAGATCTGGAGACTGAGAGGCCATGGTATATTGGGTCGAGATCTGGAGACTGAGACAACCATGGTATATTGGGTTGAGATCTGGAGACTGAGACAACCATGGTATATTGGGTTGAGATCTGGAGACTGAGAGGCCATGGTATATTGGGTTGAGATCTGGAGACTGAGACAACCATGGCATATTGGGTCGTGATCTGGTGACTGAGACAACCATGGCATATTGGGTCGTGATCTGATGACTGAGACAACCATGGTATATTGGGTTGAGATCTGGAGACTGAGACAACCATGGTATATTGGGTTGAGATCTGGAGACTGAGACAACCATGGTATATTGGGTTGAGATCTGGAGACTGAGAGGCCATGGTATATTGGGTTGAGATCTGGAGACTGAGACAACCATGATATATTGGATCGTGATCTGGAGACTGAGACAACCATGGTATATTGGGTTGTGATCTGGAGACTGAGAGGCCATGGTATATTGGGTTGAGATCTGGAGACTGAGACAACCATGGTATATTGGGTGGTGATCTGGAGACTGAGACAACCATGATATATTGGGTCATGATCTGGAGACTGAGACAACCATGGTATATTGGGTCTAGATCTGGAGACTGAGACAACCATGGTATATTGGGTCGTGATCTGGAGACTGAGACAACCATGGTATATCGGGTCGTGATCTGGAGACTGAGACAACCATGGTATATTGGGTTGAGATCTGGAGACTGAGACAACCATGGTATATTGGGTCTAGATCTGGAGACTGAGACACCCATGGTATATTGGGTCGTGATCTGGAGACTGAGACAACCATGCTATATTGGGTTGAGATCTGGAGACTGAGACAACCATGGTATATTGGGTCGTGATCTGGAGACTGAGACAACCATGGTATATTGGGTCTAGATCTGGAGACTGAGACACCCATGGTATATTGGGTCGTGATCTGGAGACTGAGACAACCATGCTATATTGGGTTGAGATCTGGAGACTGAGACAACCATGGTATATTGGGTTGAGATCTGATGACTGAGACAACCATGGTATATTGGGTTGAGATCTGGAGACTGAGACAACCATGGTATATTGGGTTGAGATCTGGAGACTGAGACAACCATGGTATATTGGGTTGAGATCTGGAGACTGAGACAACCATGCTATATTGGGTTGAGATCTGGAGACTGAGACAACCATGGTATATTGGGTCGTGATCTGGAGACTGAGACAACCATGCTATATTGGGTTGAGATCTGGAGACTGAGACAACCATGGTATATTGGGTTGAGATCTGATGACTGAGACAACCATGGTATATTGGGTTGAGATCTGGAGACTGAGACAACCATGGTATATTGGGTTGAGATCTGGAGACTGAGAGGCCATGGTATATTGGGTTGAGATCTGGAGACTGAGACAACCATGGCATATTGGGTCGTGATCTGGTGACTGAGACAACCATGGCATATTGGGTCGTGATCTGATGACTGAGACAACCATGGTATATTGGGTTGAGATCTGGAGACTGAGACAACCATGGTATATTGGGTTGAGATCTGGAGACTGAGACAACCATGGTATATTGGGTTGAGATCTGGAGACTGAGAGGCCATGGTATATTGGGTTGAGATCTGGAGACTGAGACAACCATGATATATTGGATCGTGATCTGAGACTGAGACAACCATGGTATATTGGGTTGTGATCTGGAGACTGAGAGGCCATGGTATATTGGGTTGAGATCTGGAGACTGAGACAACCATGGTATATTGGGTGGTGATCTGGAGACTGAGACAACCATGATATATTGGGTCATGATCTGGAGACTGAGACAACCATGGTATATTGGGTCTAGATCTGGAGACTGAGACAACCATGGTATATTGGGTCGTGATCTGGAGACTGAGACAACCATGGTATATCGGGTCGTGATCTGGAGACTGAGACAACCATGGTATATTGGGTTGAGATCTGGAGACTGAGACAACCATGGTATATTAGGTCTAGATCTGGAGACTGAGACACCCATGGTATATTGGGTCGTGATCTGGAGACTGAGACAACCATGCTATATTGGGTTGAGATCTGGAGACTGAGACAACCATGGTATATTGGGTCGTGATCTGGAGACTGAGACAACCATGGTATATTGGGTCTAGATCTGGAGACTGAGACACCCATGGTATATTGGGTCGTGATCTGGAGACTGAGACAACCATGCTATATTGGGTTGAGATCTGGAGACTGAGACAACCATGGTATATTGGGTTGAGATCTGATGACTGAGACAACCATGGTATATTGGGTTGAGATCTGGAGACTGAGACAACCATGGTATATTGGGTTGAGATCTGGAGACTGAGACAACCATGGTATATTGGGTTGAGATCTGGTGACTGAGACAACCATGGTATATTGGGTTGAGATCTGGAGACTGAGACAACCATGGTATATTGGGTTGAGATCTGGAGACTGAGACAACCATGGTATATTGGGTCTAGATCTGGAGACTGAGACACCCATGGTATATTGGGTCGTGATCTGGAGACTGAGACAACCATGCTATATTGGGTTGAGATCTGGAGACTGAGACAACCATGGTATATTGGGTTGAGATCTGATGACTGAGACAACCATGGTATATTGGGTTGAGATCTGGAGACTGAGACAACCATGGTATATTGGGTTGAGATCTGGAGACTGAGACAACCATGGTATATTGGGTTGAGATCTGGTGACTGAGACAACCATGGTATATTGGGTTGAGATCTGGAGACTGAGACAACCATGGTATATTGGGTTGAGATCTGGAGACTGAGAGGCCATGGTATATTGGGTTGAGATCTGGAGACTGAGACAACCATGGCATATTGGGTCGAGATCTGGAGACTGAGACAACCATGGTATATTGGGTTGAGATCTGGAGACTGAGACAACCATGGTATATTGGGTTGAGATCTGGAGACTGAGACAACCATGGTATATTGGGTTGAGATCTGGTGACTGAGACAACCATGGTATATTGGGTTGAGATCTGGAGACTGAGAGGCCATGGTATATTGGGTCGAGATCTGGAGACTGAGACAACCATGGTATATTGGGTTGAGATCTGGAGACTGAGACAACCATGGTATATTGGGTTGAGATCTGGAGACTGAGAGGCCATGGTATATTGGGTTGAGATCTGGAGACTGAGACAACCATGGCATATTGGGTTGAGATCTGGAGACTGAGACAACCATGGTATATTGGGTTGAGATCTGGAGACTGAGAGGCCATGGTATATTGGGTTGAGATCTGGAGACTGAGACAACCATGGCATATTGGGTTGAGATCTGGAGACTGAGACAACCATGGTATATTGGGTTGAGATCTGGAGACTGAGACAACCATGGTATATTGGGTTGAGATCTGGAGACTGAGACAACCATGGTATATTGGGTTGAGATCTGGTGACTGAGACAACCATGGTATATTGGGTTGAGATCTGGAGACTGAGAGGCCATGGTATATTGGGTCGAGATCTGGAGACTGAGACAACCATGGTATATTGGGTTGAGATCTGGAGACTGAGACAACCATGGTATATTGGGTTGAGATCTGGAGACTGAGACAACCATGGCATATTGGGTCGTGATCTGGTGACTGAGACAACCATGGCATATTGGGTCGTGATCTGATGACTGAGACAACCATGGTATATTGGGTCGTGATCTGGTGACTGAGACAACCATGGCATATTGGGTCGTGATCTGATGACTGAGACAACCATGGTATATTGGGTCGTGATCTGATGACTGAGACAACCATGGTATATTGGGTTGAGATCTGGAGACTGAGAGGCCATGGTATATTGGGTCGAGATCTGGAGACTGAGACAACCATGGTATATTGGGTTGAGATCTGGAGACTGAGACAACCATGGTATATTGGGTTGAGATCTGGAGACTGAGAGGCCATGGTATATTGGGTTGAGATCTGGAGACTGAGACAACCATGGCATATTGGGTCGTGATCTGGTGACTGAGACAACCATGGCATATTGGGTCGTGATCTGATGACTGAGACAACCATGGTATATTGGGTTGAGATCTGGAGACTGAGACAACCATGGTATATTGGGTTGAGATCTGGAGACTGAGACAACCATGGTATATTGGGTTGAGATCTGGAGACTGAGAGGCCATGGTATATTGGGTTGAGATCTGGAGACTGAGACAACCATGATATATTGGATCGTGATCTGGAGACTGAGACAACCATGGTATATTGGGTTGTGATCTGGAGACTGAGAGGCCATGGTATATTGGGTTGAGATCTGGAGACTGAGACAACCATGGTATATTGGGTGGTGATCTGGAGACTGAGACAACCATGATATATTGGGTCATGATCTGGAGACTGAGACAACCATGGTATATTGGGTCTAGATCTGGAGACTGAGACAACCATGGTATATTGGGTCGTGATCTGGAGACTGAGACAACCATGGTATATCGGGTCGTGATCTGGAGACTGAGACAACCATGGTATATTGGGTTGAGATCTGGAGACTGAGACAACCATGGTATATTGGGTCTAGATCTGGAGACTGAGACACCCATGGTATATTGGGTCGTGATCTGGAGACTGAGACAACCATGCTATATTGGGTTGAGATCTGGAGACTGAGACAACCATGGTATATTGGGTCGTGATCTGGAGACTGAGACAACCATGGTATATTGGGTCTAGATCTGGAGACTGAGACACCCATGGTATATTGGGTCGTGATCTGGAGACTGAGACAACCATGCTATATTGGGTTGAGATCTGGAGACTGAGACAACCATGGTATATTGGGTTGAGATCTGATGACTGAGACAACCATGGTATATTGGGTTGAGATCTGGAGACTGAGACAACCATGGTATATTGGGTTGAGATCTGGAGACTGAGACAACCATGGTATATTGGGTTGAGATCTGGAGACTGAGACAACCATGCTATATTGGGTTGAGATCTGGAGACTGAGACAACCATGGTATATTGGGTCGTGATCTGGAGACTGAGACAACCATGCTATATTGGGTTGAGATCTGAGACTGAGACAACCATGGTATATTGGGTTGAGATCTGATGACTGAGACAACCATGGTATATTGGGTTGAGATCTGGAGACTGGAGACAACCATGGTATATTGGGTTGAGATCTGGAGACTGAGAGGCCATGGTATATTGGGTTGAGATCTGGAGACTGAGACAACCATGGCATATTGGGTCGTGATCTGGTGACTGAGACAACCATGGCATATTGGGTCGTGATCTGATGACTGAGACAACCATGGTATATTGGGTTGAGATCTGGAGACTGAGACAACCATGGTATATTGGGTTGAGATCTGGAGACTGAGACAACCATGGTATATTGGGTTGAGATCTGGAGACTGAGAGGCCATGGTATATTGGGTTGAGATCTGGAGACTGAGACAACCATGATATATTGGATCGTGATCTGGAGACTGAGACAACCATGGTATATTGGGTTGTGATCTGGAGACTGAGAGGCCATGGTATATTGGGTTGAGATCTGGAGACTGAGACAACCATGGTATATTGGGTGGTGATCTGGAGACTGAGACAACCATGATATATTGGGTCATGATCTGGAGACTGAGACAACCATGGTATATTGGGTCTAGATCTGGAGACTGAGACAACCATGGTATATTGGGTCGTGATCTGGAGACTGAGACAACCATGGTATATCGGGTCGTGATCTGGAGACTGAGACAACCATGGTATATTGGGTTGAGATCTGGAGACTGAGACAACCATGGTATATTAGGTCTAGATCTGGAGACTGAGACACCCATGGTATATTGGGTCGTGATCTGGAGACTGAGACAACCATGCTATATTGGGTTGAGATCTGGAGACTGAGACAACCATGGTATATTGGGTCGTGATCTGGAGACTGAGACAACCATGGTATATTGGGTCTAGATCTGGAGACTGAGACACCCATGGTATATTGGGTCGTGATCTGGAGACTGAGACAACCATGCTATATTGGGTTGAGATCTGGAGACTGAGACAACCATGGTATATTGGGTTGAGATCTGATGACTGAGACAACCATGGTATATTGGGTTGAGATCTGGAGACTGAGACAACCATGGTATATTGGGTTGAGATCTGGAGACTGAGACAACCATGGTATATTGGGTTGAGATCTGGTGACTGAGACAACCATGGTATATTGGGTTGAGATCTGGAGACTGAGACAACCATGGTATATTGGGTTGAGATCTGGAGACTGAGAGGCCATGGTATATTGGGTTGAGATCTGGAGACTGAGACAACCATGGCATATTGGGTCGAGATCTGGAGACTGAGACAACCATGGTATATTGGGTTGAGATCTGGAGACTGAGACAACCATGGTATATTGGGTTGAGATCTGGAGACTGAGACAACCATGGTATATTGGGTTGAGATCTGGTGACTGAGACAACCATGGTATATTGGGTTGAGATCTGGAGACTGAGAGGCCATGGTATATTGGGTCGAGATCTGGAGACTGAGACAACCATGGTATATTGGGTTGAGATCTGGAGACTGAGACAACCATGGTATATTGGGTTGTGATCTGGTGACTGAGACAACCATGGTATGATCTGATGACTGAGACAACCATGGTATATTGGGTTGAGATCTGGAGACTGAGACAACCATGGTATATTGGGTTGAGATCTGGAGACTGAGACAACCATGGTATATTGGGTCTAGATCTGGAGACTGAGACACCCATGGTATATTGGGTCGTGATCTGGAGACTGAGACAACCATGCTATATTGGGTTGAGATCTGGAGACTGAGACAACCATGGTATATTGGGTCGTGATCTGGAGACTGAGACAACCATGGTATATTGGGTTGAGATCTGGAGACTGAGAGGCCATGGTATATTGGGTTGAGATCTGGAGACTGAGACAACCATGGCATATTGGGTTGAGATCTGGAGACTGAGACAACCATGGTATATTGGGTTGAGATCTGGAGACTGAGACAACCATGGCATATTGGGTCGTGATCTGGTGACTGAGACAACCATGGCATATTGGGTCGTGATCTGATGACTGAGACAACCATGGTATATTGGGTCGTGATCTGATGACTGAGACAACCATGGTATATTGGGTCGTGATCTGATGACTGAGACAACCATGGTATATTGGGTTGAGATCTGGAGACTGAGACAACCATGGTATATTGGGTTGAGATCTGGAGACTGAGAGGCCATGGTATATTGGGTCGAGATCTGGAGACTGAGACAACCATGGTATATTGGGTTGAGATCTGGAGACTGAGACAACCATGGTATATTGGGTTGAGATCTGGAGACTGAGAGGCCATGGTATATTGGGTTGAGATCTGGAGACTGAGACAACCATGGCATATTGGGTCGTGATCTGGTGACTGAGACAACCATGGCATATTGGGTCGTGATCTGATGACTGAGACAACCATGGTATATTGGGTTGAGATCTGGAGACTGAGACAACCATGGTATATTGGGTTGAGATCTGGAGACTGAGACAACCATGGTATATTGGGTTGAGATCTGGAGACTGAGAGGCCATGGTATATTGGGTTGAGATCTGGAGACTGAGACAACCATGATATATTGGATCGTGATCTGGAGACTGAGACAACCATGGTATATTGGGTTGTGATCTGGAGACTGAGAGGCCATGGTATATTGGGTTGAGATCTGGAGACTGAGACAACCATGGTATATTGGGTGGTGATCTGGAGACTGAGACAACCATGATATATTGGGTCATGATCTGGAGACTGAGACAACCATGGTATATTGGGTCTAGATCTGGAGACTGAGACAACCATGGTATATTGGGTCGTGATCTGGAGACTGAGACAACCATGGTATATCGGGTCGTGATCTGGAGACTGAGACAACCATGGTATATTGGGTTGAGATCTGGAGACTGAGACAACCATGGTATATTGGGTCTAGATCTGGAGACTGAGACACCCATGGTATATTGGGTCGTGATCTGGAGACTGAGACAACCATGCTATATTGGGTTGAGATCTGGAGACTGAGACAACCATGGTATATTGGGTCGTGATCTGAGACTGAGACAACCATGGTATATTGGGTCTAGATCTGGAGACTGAGACACCCATGGTATATTGGGTCGTGATCTGGAGACTGAGACAACCATGCTATATTGGGTTGAGATCTGGAGACTGAGACAACCATGGTATATTGGGTTGAGATCTGATGACTGAGACAACCATGGTATATTGGGTTGAGATCTGGAGACTGAGACAACCATGGTATATTGGGTTGAGATCTGGAGACTGAGACAACCATGGTATATTGGGTTGAGATCTGGAGACTGAGACAACCATGCTATATTGGGTTGAGATCTGGAGACTGAGACAACCATGGTATATTGGGTCGTGATCTGGAGACTGAGACAACCATGCTATATTGGGTTGAGATCTGGAGACTGAGACAACCATGGTATATTGGGTTGAGATCTGATGACTGAGACAACCATGGTATATTGGGTTGAGATCTGGAGACTGAGACAACCATGGTATATTGGGTTGAGATCTGGAGACTGAGAGGCCATGGTATATTGGGTTGAGATCTGGAGACTGAGACAACCATGGCATATTGGGTCGTGATCTGGTGACTGAGACAACCATGGCATATTGGGTCGTGATCTGATGACTGAGACAACCATGGTATATTGGGTTGAGATCTGGAGACTGAGACAACCATGGTATATTGGGTTGAGATCTGGAGACTGAGACAACCATGGTATATTGGGTTGAGATCTGGAGACTGAGAGGCCATGGTATATTGGGTTGAGATCTGGAGACTGAGACAACCATGATATATTGGATCGTGATCTGGAGACTGAGACAACCATGGTATATTGGGTTGTGATCTGGAGACTGAGAGGCCATGGTATATTGGGTTGAGATCTGGAGACTGAGACAACCATGGTATATTGGGTGGTGATCTGGAGACTGAGACAACCATGATATATTGGGTCATGATCTGGAGACTGAGACAACCATGGTATATTGGGTCTAGATCTGGAGACTGAGACAACCATGGTATATTGGGTCGTGATCTGGAGACTGAGACAACCATGGTATATCGGGTCGTGATCTGGAGACTGGAGACAACCATGGTATATTGGGTTGAGATCTGGAGACTGAGACAACCATGGTATATTAGGTCTAGATCTGGAGACTGAGACACCCATGGTATATTGGGTCGTGATCTGGAGACTGAGACAACCATGCTATATTGGGTTGAGATCTGAGACCGAGACAACCATGGTATATTGGGTCGTGATCTGGAGACTGAGACAACCATGGTATATTGGGTTGAGATCTGGAGACTGAGACAACCATGGTATATTGGGTTGAGATCTGGAGACTGAGACAACCATGGTATATTGGGTTGAGATCTGGAGACTGAGAGGCCATGGTATATTGGGTTGAGATCTGGAGACTGAGACAACCATGATATATTGGATCGTGATCTGGAGACTGAGACAACCATGGTATATTGGGTTGTGATCTGGAGACTGAGAGGCCATGGTATATTGGGTTGAGATCTGGAGACTGAGACAACCATGGTATATTGTGGTGATCTGGAGACTGAGACAACCATGATATATTGGGTCATGATCTGAGACTGAGACAACCATGGTATATTGGGTCTAGATCTGGAGACTGAGACAACCATGGTATATTGGGTCGTGATCTGGAGACTGAGACAACCATGGTATATCGGGTCGTGATCTGGAGACTGAGACAACCATGGTATATTGGGTTGAGATCTGGAGACTGAGACAACCATGGTATATTAGGTCTAGATCTGGAGACTGAGACACCCATGGTATATTGGGTCGTGATCTGGAGACTGGAGACAACCATGCTATATTGGGTTGAGATCTGGAGACCGAGACAACCATGGTATATTGGGTCGTGATCTGGAGACTGAGACAACCATGGTATATTGGGTCTAGATCTGGAGACTGAGACACCCATGGTATATTGGGTCGTGGATCTGGAGACTGAGACAACCATGCTATATTGGGTTGAGATCTGGAGACTGAGACAACCATGGTATATTGGGTTGAGATCTGATGACTGAGACAACCATGGTATATTGGGTTGAGATCTGGAGACTGAGACAACCATGGTATATTGGGTTGAGATCTGGAGACTGAGACAACCATGGTATATTGGGTTGAGATCTGGTGACTGAGACAACCATGGTATATTGGGTTGAGATCTGGAGACTGAGACAACCATGGTATATTGGGTTGAGATCTGGAGACTGAGAGGCCATGGTATATTGGGTTGAGATCTGGAGACTGAGACAACCATGGCATATTGGGTCGAGATCTGGAGACTGAGACAACCATGGTATATTGGGTTGAGATCTGGAGACTGAGACAACCATGGTATATTGGGTTGAGATCTGGAGACTGAGACAACCATGGTATATTGGGTTGAGATCTGGTGACTGAGACAACCATGGTATATTGGGTTGAGATCTGGAGACTGAGAGGCCATGGTATATTGGGTCGAGATCTGGAGACTGGAGACAACCATGGTATATTGGGTTGAGATCTGGAGACTGAGACAACCATGGTATATTGGGTTGAGATCTGGAGACTGAGAGGCCATGGTATATTGGGTTGAGATCTGGAGACTGAGACAACCATGGCATATTGGGTTGAGATCTGGAGACTGAGACAACCATGGTATATTGGGTTGAGATCTTTAGACTGAGACAACCATGGCATATTGGGTCGTGATCTGGTGACTGAGACAACCATGGCATATTGGGTCGTGATCTGATGACTGAGACAACCATGGTATATTGGGTCGTGATCTGATGACTGAGACAACCATGGTATATTGGGTCGTGATCTGATGACTGAGACAACCATGGTATATTGGGTTGAGATCTGGAGACTGAGACAACCATGGTATATTGGGTTGAGATCTGGAGACTGAGAGGCCATGGTATATTGGGTCGGATCTGGAGACTGAGACAACCATGGTATATTGGGTTGAGATCTGGAGACTGAGACAACCATGGTATATTGGGTTGAGATCTGGAGACTGAGAGGCCATGGTATATTGGGTTGAGATCTGGAGACTGAGACAACCATGGCATATTGGGTCGTGATCTGGTGACTGAGACAACCATGGCATATTGGGTCGTGATCTGATGACTGAGACAACCATGGTATATTGGGTCGTGATCTGATGACTGAGACAACCATGGTATATTGGGTCGTGATCTGGTGACTGAGACAACCATGGTATATTGGGTCGTGATCTGACGACTGAGACAACCATGGTATATTGGGTTGTGATCTGGAGACTGAGACAACCATGGTATATTGGGTTGAGATCTGGAGACTGAGACAACCATGGTATATTGGGTTGTGATCTGGTGACTGAGACAACCATGGTATATTGGGTTGTGATCTGATGACTGAGACAACCATGGTATATTGGGTCGTGATCTGGAGACTGAGACAACCATGGTATATTGGGTTGAGATCTGGAGACTGAGACAACCATGGTATATTGGGTCTAGATCTGGAGACTGAGACACCCATGGTATATTGGGTCGTGATCTGGAGACTGAGACAACCATGCTATATTGGGTTGAGATCTGGAGACTGAGACAACCATGGTATATTGGGTCGTGATCTGGAGACTGAGACAACCATGGCATATTGGGTCTAGATCTGGAGACTGAGACACCCATGGTATATTGGGTCGTGATCTGGAGACTGAGACAACCATGCTATATTGGGTTGAGATCTGGAGACTGAGACAACCATGGTATATTGGGTTGAGATCTGATGACTGAGACAACCATGGTATATTGGGTTGAGATCTGGAGACTGAGACAACCATGGTATATTGGGTTGAGATCTGAGACTGAGACAACCATGGTATATTGGGTTGAGATCTGGTGACTGAGACAACCATGGTATATTGGGTTGAGATCTGGAGACTGAGACAACCATGGTATATTGGGTTGAGATCTGGAGACTGAGAGGCCATGGTATATTGGGTTGAGATCTGGAGACTGAGACAACCATGGTATATTGGGTTGAGATCTGGAGACTGAGACAACCATGGTATATTGGGTTGAGATATGGTGACTGAGACAACCATGGTATATTGGGTTGAGATCTGGAGACTGAGAGGCCATGGTATATTGGGTCGAGATCTGGAGACTGAGACAACCATGGTATATTGGGTTGAGATCTGGAGACTGAGACAACCATGGTATATTGGGTTGAGATCTGGAGACTGAGAGGCCATGGTATATTGGGTTGAGATCTGGAGACTGAGACAACCATGGCATATTGGGTTGAGATCTGGAGACTGAGACAACCATGGTATATTGGGTTGAGATCTGGAGACTGAGACAACCATGGCATATTGGGTCGTGATCTGGTGACTGAGACAACCATGGCATATTGGGTCGTGATCTGATGACTGAGACAACCATGGTATATTGGGTCGTGATCTGATGACTGAGACAACCATGGTATATTGGGTCGTGATCTGATGACTGAGACAACCATGGTATATTGGGTTGAGATCTGGAGACTGAGACAACCATGGTATATTGGGTTGAGATCTGGAGACTGAGAGGCCATGGTATATTGGGTCGAGATCTGGAGACTGAGACAACCATGGTATATTGGGTTGAGATCTGGAGACTGAGACAACCATGGTATATTGGGTTGAGATCTGGAGACTGAGAGGCCATGGTATATTGGGTTGAGATCTGGAGACTGAGACAACCATGGCATATTGGGTCGTGATCTGGTGACTGAGACAACCATGGCATATTGGGTCGTGATCTGATGACTGAGACAACCATGGTATATTGGGTCGTGATCTGATGACTGAGACAACCATGGTATATTGGGTCGTGATCTGGTGACTGAGACAACCATGGTATATTGGGTCGTGATCTGATGACTGAGACAACCATGGTATATTGGGTTGTGATCTGAGACTGAGACAACCATGGTATATTGGGTTGAGATCTGGAGACTGAGACAACCATGGTATATTGGGTTGTGATCTGGTGACTGAGACAACCATGGTATATTGGGTTGTGATCTGATGACTGAGACAACCATGGTATATTGGGTCGTGATCTGGAGACTGAGACAACCATGGTATATTGGGTTGTGATCTGATGACTGAGACAAACATGGTATATTGGGTCGTGATCTGGTGACTGAGACAACCATGGTATATTGGGTTGTGATCTGATGACTGAGACAACCATGGTATATTGGGTTGTGATCTGATGACTGAGACAACCATGGTATATTGGGTTGTGATCTGATGACTGAGACAACCATGGTATATTGGGTTGAGATCTGGAGACTGAGACAACCATGGTATATTGGGTTGAGATCTGGAGACTGAGAGGCCATGGTATATTGGGTTACATGATTTTCATGCTCATCAAAACCATTCAGTGACCACTCGTGCCCTGTGGATGGGGACATTGTCATCCTATGGGGGCGTAGCCATGGTAACCAAGATAATGGACAAAATAACAGCCTGCATGATGGGATGTTAGTTGCTTAATTAACTCAGGAACCACACCTGCTTTCAGCTTTGTAGCCCTCATTTCAATGTTTTGCCAGTTACCTGTTCTAATCTTTTTGGGGTTATTACAATTTCAATAATGATGAGCCTGGGTATTAAAACACTGATATACAGTGACATTTTCCATATTTTGTTACGTTACAGCCTTAACCTAAAAATGGATTAAATACATTTATTTTAATATCAGCAATCTACAAACAATGCCCCATAATGACAAAAGCAAAAACGGGTTTTTAGACAAAAAATATCTTATTTACAATAAGTATTCAGACCCTTTGCTATGAGACTCGACATTGAGTTCAGGTGCATCCTGTTTCCATTGATCACCCTTGAGATATTTCTACAACTTGATTGGAGTTCACCTGTTTTTAATTCAATTGTATCAATTTTATAATAAGGCTGTAACGTAACAAAATGTGGAAAAGGTCAAGGGGTCTGAATACTTCCCGAATGCGTACTGGCTGTGAAAGAAACTTGGGTCATATTCATTAGGCACCAAACGTAAGATGTCTGACCGAAACGGGAAAGAACACGGGTGTATTCATTATGAATAAGAACCAAACGGAAGAAAACTGAATGAAACTGGGAGGGACCTACCTGAAGTTATCCAATAGAAACTCTCGTTTTGTTTGCAAATATTGCAAATATTTTCTGTTTGGAGTAAAACGGTTTCTGTTTCAAAAAACATTTTTCTACGGTGTACACTAATGAATACGACCCTGGTGATACTGAACTGGGGTCACCGCAACAATCTCATTGTTAGATTCTACATACTGTCCAAGCAAGGCATTGATTTCAAACGGATTGACGCACGCACGCACACACACACACACACACACACCATCCCCTAACGGTTTAACTCACACACCACACACACACACACCATCCCCTAGCGGTTTGACTCACACACCACACACACCATCCCCTAACAGTTTGACTCCATTGAGCCTTTGTTCTGTAAGTCATGGCTTTCCTCTTTCCTCTCATTGAGTGTATAGCTAATGCCTCTGAAATAAATGATGTCTTAAACTCTGAATGTTTCTGGGTAAGAGTAGTAACATTGCATTTCATACTGAAGGTCCATTCCTGAATAAAGTCAAATGTATGGTTTTTCAGATATTTAATTTTCAGAAATTAAATAGCATCAATGGATTAAATTTATATCAAAAAAACACACTGAGAAGGGGATCTCCCCCCCACACACACACACACACACTTTAGACCAGAGCCCTATTCCCTATATAGTGCACTACTTTAGACCAGAGCCCTATTCCCTATATAGTGCACTACTTTAGACCAGGGCCCTATTCCCTATATAGTGCACTACTTTAGATTAGGGCCCTATGGAACCCTATTCCCTATATAGTGCACTACTTTAGACCAGAGCCCTATTCCCTATATAGTACACTACTTTAGACCAGGGCCCTATTCCCTATATAGTGCACTACTTTAGACCAGAGCCCTATTCCCTATATAGTGCACTACTTTAGATCAGGGCCCTATTCCCTATATAGTGCACTACTTTAGACCAGGGCCCTATTCTCTGTATAGTGCACTACTTTAGACCAGGGCCCTATTCCCTATATAGTGCACTACTAGGGAATAGGCCTCTGGTCTAAAGTAGTGCACTTAATGTAATAGCATTTGGGAGGCATTATTTCTCTTTCTCCCCTATTCCTCAAAGGGCTGTCTGTCGAACAGATTGGTCTGTATATTTCTTCCAGTTCTTTGAACAATAAAATCCGTATTTAATCAGTCTGTCTTATTGTTGAGCTGTTGAATACAGTTGTTTTGTTCCTGTGAGTGATTCTAAATGTACATTCCTCCGAGTTTCACAATGAGCCGAAATGAATTCATAAAAACCTTTAACACATTGATATTCCAGAACTTTTATGAGGATTGGTCCTTGTGTTTTATTCAGTTCAATGTTCGTATTGCTATCCTTTTCAAGTCTATCGCGTGAAGAATCAAAGGCACCACATGACCGGCCCAGAAGGCCCTCAGCAGACATGTTGGGATGAGACCATTTAAATAGTTTTAGTGCTGTCTTATCTCTTTCTACACTGAAGTGAAGGGGGGAAAAACTCCCGAACAAGTAGCATATATTCCCAACGCATTATTCACATCAGTACAGATGAAGGTTCAGGAGGGGAAACTGGTTCATACAAATCACCCCGCGACGGTCACAAGTTCAGGGAGTCGAAGGTGGTTTTCGACTTGTTCTGCAGTTGGTGTTTTGTACCGCCAGGCGTTGTTTTGAGAAGGGCGGTTACGACTGAAACCGGGCGACGTGGAAGCGTGGAGAATGTCATGTACGCGCGTTTCGCTTGTGATCAGGGCTTTTTCCAATAGTTTTTAAAAAGGTTTTTCAGTACAGATAAAGGTGTATTTTAAATAGTAAAGAGGATAAAAAACAACTGACATTCTTAATATCGTGCATAAATTAAGATCTATAGCCATGGATGAGGCAATAGCGATTATTTTAATATCCGTTGCGATGTTTTTGGGATGTTTTCTATTAGGTTTGATTCCACTTCTGATGAAACTTTCCGAGGTAAGTCATTTAATTCTTAACCTTGTATTCCCTCCGTTCCCCTCCTGTCTGTAACTTGCGCCGTAACTTCCTTTATGGTCTCTTCTCCCGATGCCAGAGATGTCAATGTTTTTTCAGACCTGTCTCATACTGGTTCCTGCTATGGGATCCACTCCATACAATATTTTGTGAACATTCAATATATAGCTACTGTAGCCCCCCCCCTTCATTCAATATATAGCTACTGTACCCCCCCCCCCTTCATTCAATAAATAGCTACTGTACCCCCCCTCTTTCATTCAATAAATAGCTACTGTACCCCCCCCTCCCTCCTACATTCAATAAATAGCTACTGTACCCCCCCCCTCCTTCATTCAAAAAATAGCTACTGTACCCCTCCTTCATTCAATAAATAGCTACTGTACCCCCTCCTCCTTCATTCAAAAAATAGCTACTGTACCTCCCTCCTACATTCGATAAATAGCTACTGTACCCCTCCCCCCTCCTACATTCAATAAATAGCTACTGTACCCCCTCCTACATTCAATAAATAGCTACTGTACCCCCTCCTACATTCAATAAATAGCTACTGTACCCCCCTCTTCATTCAATAAATAGCTACTGTACCCCCCCCTCTTCATTCAATAAATAGCTACTGTACCCCCTCCTTCATTCAATGAATAGCTACTGTACCCCCTCCTTCATTCAATAAATAGCTACTGTACCCCCTCCCTCCTACATTCAATAAATAGCTACTGTACCCCCCCTCTTCATTCAATAAATAGCTACTGTACCCCCTCCTTCATTCAATAAATAGCTACTGTACCCCCCCCCCTCTTCATTCAATAAATAGCTACTGTACCCCCTCCCTCCTACATTCAATAAATAGCTACTGTACCCCCCTCCTACATTCAATAAATAGCTACTGTACCCCCCCTCCTACATTCAATAAATAGCTACTGTACCCCCTTCATTCAATAAATAGCTACTGTACCCCCCCCCCTCCATTCAATAAATAGCTACTGTACCCCCTCTCCATTCAATCAATAGCTAATGTACCCCCTTCATTCAATAAATAGCTACTGTACCCCCCCTTTATTAAATGAATAGCTACTGTACCCCCCTTCATTCAATAAATAGCTACTGTACCCCCCCTTTATTATATGAATAGCTACTGTACCCCCCTCCATTCAATCAATAGCTACTGTACCCCCCCTTCATTCAATAATAGCTACAAGTCCTGTGTGGCTCAGTCGGTAGAGCATGGCGCTTGCAACGCCAAGCGTCGTGGGTTCGATTCCACTGGGGCCACCCATATGTAAAAGTAGTGGCCCCAGCCGACTTGTAAGTCGCTTTGGACAAAAGCTGCCTGCTAAATGGGATATATTATTATTATTATTATTATTACTGTACCCCCCCTTTATTAAATGAATAGCTACTGTACCCCCCCCTCCATTCAATCAATAGCTACTGTACCCCCTCCATTCAATATATAGCTACTGTACCCCCCCCCCCCTCCATTCAATCAATAGCTACTGTACCCCCCCCCTCCATTCAATCAATAGCTACTGTACCCCCCCCTACATTCAATAAATAGCTACTGTACCCCCCCCTTTATTCAATAAATAGCTACTGTACCCCCCCCCTCCTACATTCAATAAATAGCTACTGTACCCCCCTTTATTAAATGAATAGCTACTGTACCCCCCTCCATTCAATCAATAGCTACTGTACCCCCCTTCATTCAATAAATAGCTACTGTACCCCCTCCTACATTCAATAAATAGCTACTGTACCCCCCCTACATTCAATAAATAGCTACTGTTCCCCCCCCTACATTCAATACATAGCTACTGTACCCCCCTCCTACATTCAATAAATAGCTACTGTACCCCTCCCCTACATTCAATAAATAGCTACTGTACCCCCCTACATTCAATAAATAGCTACTGTACCCCCCCCTACATTCAATAAATAGCTACTGTACCCCCCTACATTCAATAAATAGCTACTGTACCACCCCCTACATTCAATAAATAGCTACTGTACCCCCCTACATTCAATAAATAGCTACTGTACCACCCCCCTCCTACATTCAATAAATAGCTGCTGTACCCCCCCCCTCCATTCAATAAATAGCTACTGTACCCCCTCCATTCAATAAATAGCTACGGTACCCCCTTCATTCAATAAATAGCTACTGTACCCCCTCCATTCAATAAATAGCTACGGTACCCCCTTCATTCAATAAATAGCTACTGTACCCCCCTTCATTCAATAAATAGCTACTGTACCCCCTCCCTCCTACATTCAATAAATAGCTACTGTACCCCCCTTCATTCAATAAATAGCTACTGTACCCCCCTTCATTCAATAAATAGCTACTGTATCCCCCCTCCATTCAATAAATAGCTACTGTACCCCCTCCTACATTCAATAAATAGCTACTGTATCCCCCCTTCATTCAATAAATAGCTACTGTACCCCCTTCATTCAATAAATAGCTACTGTATCCCCCTCCATTCAATAAATAGCTACTGTACCCCCCTTCATTCAATAAATAGCTACTGTATCCCCCCTCCATTCAATAAATAGCTACTGTACCCCCTCCTACATTCAATAAATAGCTGCTGTACCCCCTTCATTCAATAAATAGCTGCTGTACCCCTCTCCATTCAATAAATAGCTACTGTATCCCCCCTCCATTCAATAAATAGCTACTGTACCCCCTCCTCCTACATTCAATAAATAGCTACTGTACCCCCCTTCATTCAATAAATAGCTACTGTACCCCCCTTCATTCAATAAATAGCTACTGTATCCCCCTCCATTCAATAAATAGCTACTGTACCCCCCTCCTACATTCAATAAATAGCTGCTGTACCCCCCTTCATTCAATAAATAGCTGCTGTACCCCCCTTCATTCAATAAATAGCTGCTGTACCCCCTCCCCCTCCTACATTCAATAAATAGCTACTGTATCCCCCTCCTACATTCAATAAATAGCTGCTGTACCCCCTCCATTCAATAAATAGCTGCTGTACCCCCCCTCCATTCAATAAATAGCTACTGTATCCCCCTCCTACATTCAATAAATAGCTGCTGTACCCCCCCTCCATTCAATAAATAGCTGCTGTACCCCCCTCCATTCAATAAATAGCTACGGTACCCCCTTCATTCAATAAATAGCTAATGTACCCCCTTCATTCAATAAATAGCTGCTGTACCCCCCCCCTCCATTCAATAAATAGCTACGGTACCCCCTTCATTCAATAAATAGCTACTGTACCCCCCCTCCATTCAATAAATAGCTACGGTACCCCCTTCATTCAATAAATAGCTACTGTACCCCCTCCTACATTCAATAAATAGCTGCTGTACCCCCCTTCATTCAATAAATAGCTGCTGTACCCCTCCATTCAATAAATAGCTACTGTATCCCCCCTCCTACATTCAATAAATAGCTGCTGTACCCCTCCATTCAATAAATAGCTACGGTACCCCCCCTTCATTCAATAAATAGCAACTGTACCCCCCTCCATTCAATAAATAGCTACTGTACCCCCCCCCCTCTAAGTGTATCACCATCAGAAGTTACAATGGGGCACTGAGGAAGGTTCGGTATTTGTCAAGGGTGTGATTGGTACATTTTGATCTCTTGTTGTTACCGTAACAGAGGAGAGGAAATTACCTTTGTAACCAGACAGACACGTTTCTTCTCTGTAACCAGTTTTGAATTCTTGACTTTGTAAAATAATAATAATAATGATATTGATAATGCATCATTTACCACTGTTATTATACCGTGACACGTGCATTACCCCTCTCCTTCCTAGAACAAAAAAACGTTGGTGTGTAGTTTATAATGATGTGTGTGTCCCTTTCTCTCCCAACAGAAAAGCCTGCAGTTTGTTAGTGTATTCGGGGCAGGCCTGCTCTGTGGTACAGCTCTGGCTATCGTCCTCCCAGAGGGGGTGGAACTACTGGAAGAGTCATGGAGAGGTGAGGGGTAGCAGACATGTAATGTAACAGGAGTAACAGCCCGGGGTTCCAACTTCTCTAAGACATCAATAAACCGATGGAGCAACAACTCACTGTAGGCTACATCGTTGTTGTTAAGTTTGTACGGGCAAAACAGGCCCTCGATTGCAGCTACATTGATGCTATAAGTAGTCTGTCGTCCTCTAAGGGTTATCTCACCGACTGTTTATCATTTCAGTGATGCGTCTTTTCAACTGTATCTATAATGGACCTTCAAGCCAAATGCTCCCTCAGCCTGCCCAGCCCTTTTAATGGATGTCTGGTTACACCCACTTCACCGTCAGACCAAGCCACAGAGCCTGGGGGTACTTCAGGATACATTGGCAATGAAGTGATCTCATTTAAATGAAAATCAACTTGGTGACCTAATTTAAGGGTCCTTGGTTATAGCTCTGCTTGGGCAGACAGGAAGCTGTACTGTTACGTCAGGGCGATGCCATGGTAACAGAATTACGCTTTGACTCAGATTTTTCACTTTCAAATGTACAAAAAAAAACAAAAACAAACATTGATTTCGACGTTTAACAAACCATACAACTCTATGCACAATAACTACTTTGAACAATTTACACTAAACATTTAATGAAGAACATGTACTGAAAGAACGGTGCGGTTCAGAATGACATTTAAATCTCCTTCAGCTTTTTACATGACCACTTTTCCCCAAATCTTTGTTAAACATCTGCTCTGAATGAGGATTCAGAAGATGTCTGCAGAAAGACTGGGGTGTCAGCGATGATATGACACCTTGACTTTGAAAACATCTCTTTTAGTTAATGAACTACAGTAAAGTGAAGTGGATGAACACCCAGTAACAGAATGACATCCTCTCTGTACGAGGCAGAAATGGATCATTGATAGCGTCATTCTCTTCATGGTGCTGTATCCTAAATAGATACACAAGAAGGTAGAAATATGTCACATCCTGCTTTCCACGTTTGGCTATTATTCTAAACACCGACTGTTATTCTAATGAGCTGCAAACAAGACCACATTTGGTTGGTCCAGACCAGACCAAATCTGAACCAATCATAGATGTAGATGTCTATGTTTCACAAATTTGGACAGCACAGTACAGTAGAGCTACAGTGAAGTAGATACAGTTGAAGTCGGAAGTTTATATACACCTCAGCCAAATACAATTAATCTCTGTTTTTCACAATTCCTAATATTTAATCCCAGTAAAAATTCCCTGTTTTAGGTCAGTTAGGTCCACTTTATTTTAAGAATGTGAAATGTCAGAGTAATAGTAGAGAGAATGATTTATTTCAGCTTTTATTTCTTTCATCACATTCCCAGTGGGTCAGAAGTTTACATACACTCAATTAGTATTTGGTAGCATTGCCTTTAAATTGTTTAACTAGGGTTAAACGTTTCAGTTGGCCTTCCACAAGCTTCCCACAATAAATTGGGTGAATTTTGGCCCATTCCTCCTGACAGACCTGGTGTAACCGAGTCAGGTTTGTCGGCCTCCTTGCTCGCACATGCTTTTTCAGTTCTGCCCACACATTTCCTATAGGATTGAGGTCGGGGCTTTGTGATGGCCACTCCAATACCTTGACTTTGTTGTCCTTCAGCCATTTTGCCACAACTTTGGAAGTGTGCTTGGGGTCATTGTCCATTTGGAAGACCCATTTGTGACCAAGCTTTAACTTCCTAACTTATGTCTTGAGATGTTGCTTCAATATATCCACGTAATTTTCCATCCTAATGATGCCATCTATTTTGTTGAAGTGCACCAGTCCCTCCTGCAGCAAAGCACCCCCACAACATGATGCTGCCACCCCCGTGCTTCACGGTTGGGATGGTGTTCTTCGGCTTGCAAGCCTCCCCCTTTTCCTCCTAACATAACGATGGTCATTATGGCCAAACAGTTCTATTTTGTTTCATCAGACCAGAGGACATTTCTCCAAAAAGTACAATCTGTGTCCCCATGTGCATTTTCAAACCGTAGTCTGGCTTTTTTAGACTGTTTTCAGACTGTTTCTAATAGATGTTTTCTGACTGTTTCTGATCTATGAATTGGTACTGTGGAATCTGGATACTGCACACAGGGATACACAACGTAAAAATGTTTTATTTGAGGATGTTGACTCCATATCTGTGTGCCTGTTGCTAAAAAGTCTGTGTTTGTTAAGAACACACACCTCTCGGTATTCTCTCCGCAGTCTCCTCCTGCTCTGTCGCCCCAGCAGCAGCCAATCAGAATGCCAGTGATGTTGGGGTCGGGCAGCAGCTCCAGGAGGAGGACGCCCCCTCTAAAGGTCTCCCAGCACGGTTCTTCATCGGGGTCTCCCTGGTCGTAGGGTTCATCCTCATGTTCCTGGTGGACCAGATCAGTAGCTACTGCTCCGTACACGGTCAGTGATGCTCCGAGGTGAAGACCTAGCTCCTCACTCTATTAGCATTAGCCTGTCCTATTGAAAACACACTGTGAAGATGCTAACTTCCCTAGCGTTCATTTGGGCTAGTATTGTAAGCCTTATCCCGACCCATTGAAAACCTGCTCTAGGATCAGTTTCCTCTCTCCCTCAATCATTACCTTCACCATTAGTGGGGAAATGCTAAACAGATTTTTTAAATAATCAGTGTCTGGGTTCAACTTCACCCTTCTCATATGAGTTACTACTTCATATAGCATCATACGCAACATTACCAAAAGTATGTGGACATCTGCTGGTCGAACATCTCATTCCAAAATCATGGGCGTTTTGTGCACGGGGGCGTTGTCATATTGTAACAGGAAAGGGCCTTCCCCAAACTGCCACAAAGTTGGAATTACAGAATCATCTAGAATGACATTGCATGCATTAGCGTTAAGTAACTAAGGTGCCGAGTTTGAACCATGAAAAACAGCCCCAGACCATTATTCCTCCTCCCCCAAACTTTACAGTTGGCACTATGCATTCAGGCAGGTAGCGTTCTCCTGGTTACCTCCAAACCCAGATTCGTCCATCAGACTGCCAGATGGTGAAGCGTGATTCATCACTTCAGAGAACCTGTTTCCACTGCTCCAGAGTCCAATGGTGGCGAGCTTTACACCACTCCAGCCGACACTTGACAATGCGCATGGTGATCTTAGGCTTGTGCGCGGCTGCTCGGCCATGGAAACCCATTTCATGAAGCTCCCGAACAGTTCTTGTGCTGAGCACGTTGCTTCCAGAGGCAGTTTGGAACTTTGATTTTTACGCACTACGCGCTTCAGCACTCGGTGGTCCCGTTCTGTGAGCTTGTGTGGCCTACCACTTCACAGCTGAGCCGTTGTTGCTCCTAGATGTTTCCACTTCATAATAACAGCACTTACAGTTGACCGGGAGCAGCTCGAGCAGGGAAGAAATTGTACAAACTGAATTGTTGGAAAGGTGGCATCCTATGACCTCTCCAAACCCCTTTTTCCAAACCCCTCTCCAAACCTCCTCTCCAAACCCCTTTCTCCAAACCCCCTTTCCAAACCCCTTCTCCAAACCCCCCTTTCCAAACCTCCTCTCCAAACCCCTTCCAACCCCCCTTTCCAAACCCCTTTCCAAACCCCCTTTCTCCAAACCTCCTCTCCAAACCCCCTCTCCAAACCTCTTTCTCCAAACCCCTTTCTCCAAAACCCCTCTCCAAACCGCTTTCTCCAAATCTCCTCTCCAAACCCCTTTCCAACCCCCTTTCCAAACCTCCTCTCCAAACCCCCTTTCCAAACCCCTTTCTCCAAACCTCCTTCTCCAAACCCCTTTCTCCAAACCTCCTCTCCAAACCTCCTCTCCAAACCCCTTTCTCCAAACCTCCTCTCCAAACCTCCTCTCCAAACCTCTTTCTCCAAACCTCTTTCTCCAAAACCCCTCTCCAAAACCCCTTTCTCCAAACCACCTCTCCAAACCCCTTTCTCCAAACCTCCTCTCCAAACCCCTTTCCAAACCCCTTTTTCCAAACCCCTCTCCAAACCTCCTCTCCAAACCCCTTTCTCCAAACCCCCTTTCCAAACCCCCTTCTCCAAACCTCCTCTCCAAACCCCCTTTCCAAACCCCTTTCCAAACCTCCTCTCCAAACCCTTTCCAACCCCCCTTTCCAAACCTTTCTCCAAACCCCTTCCAAACCCTTTCTCCAAACCTCCTCTCCAAACCCCTTTCTCCAAACCTTCTCTCCAAACCTCTTTCTCCAAACCTCTTTCTCCAAAACCCCTCTCCAAAACCCCTTTCTCCAAACCCCTTTCTCCAAACCCCTTTCTCCAAACCCCTTTCTCCAAACCTCCTCTCCAAACCCCTTTCTCCAAAACCCCTCTCCAAACCTCCTCTCCAAACCACTTCTCCAAACCCCTTTCTCCAAACCCCCTCTCCAAACCACTTCTTCAAACCCCCTCTCCAAACCTCCTCTCCAAACCTCTTATTCAAACCCCCTCTCCAAACTTTAGTCATTGTGGTACCGTTCATTATGTTCAGCTCATGTTGCTATCAGTCAGTTGATTGTGTTGTTCCAGATCCACGGACTGGGATGTCCAACAGGACCAGTATCACAGCTACACTGGGACTGGTTATCCATGCTGCTGGTAGGTACTATACACACTACACACACACACACACACTACACACACTACACACACACACACACACACTCTGTCTGTCTGTCTGCCTGCCTGCCTGCCGGTCTGCCTGTAGCTGACGGTGTGTCAGGGTGTTGTAATACCATTGTTCCTCTCTCCCCAGCTGACGGTGTAGCGTTGGGTACAGCCGTGGCTTCCTCCCAGGTCACAGTTCAAGTCGTGGTGTTCCTGGCTGTGATTCTGCACAAGGTGAGAGTCCACTGCATTAATCAGATCTACTATGGAGGTAATATCACAAGCAATTCAGGACATCAGGACAAACCAATCAATGGTTGATTGTTCTTGCAAACTCCTTAAGCCCTCTCTCAATTCAATGTACTTGAATTGATTTAACCCTCCCTCCCTCCCTCCCTCAATTCAATTCAAGGGCTTTATTGTCATGGGAAACATGTGTAAACATTGCCAAAGCAAGTGAGGTAGATAATATACAAAAAGTTAAATAAACGATACAAATTAACAGTAAACATTACACATACAGAAGTTTCAAAACAATAAAGACATTACAAATGTCATATTATGTCTATATAGAGTGTTGTAACGATGTACAAATGGTTAATGTACAAAAGGGAAAATTGTTGAAGGAATTCTAAATTCCTCTGTTTTAAGACCCTTATTTTATAAGAATGGACAGAGCCCCGGTCTTAAAGGTCAGGTAACAGCGTTTAATTCAAGAGAGTACTGAGTTCATACACATTTCACCACAGGTTATAAACTGAAAATGACGTCAGCGTTTTCTAAATGTTCTATCTCTTCTTGACACTGGTAGTGTAGATAAACATTCTCGACAGTCTAGAGATAGTCCGTCCCTGCCATCTGGAGATAGTTCATTCATTTGTACCAAGGCACTGTTGTAAACTCATGACTATATTATATACAATTGGGAATGGGAGCAAGAGAGAAAATTCATATATGTACAGTACATAATAGCATTTGGACTAGTCAGTCCTGATTGAAATGTATACATAATTAGTCATCATTGATAAAAATTCCCTGAACAAAAATAAATAAGCATAAATATGGGTTATATTTACAATGGTGTTTGTTCTTCACTGGTTGACCTTTTCTCGTGGCAACAGGTCACAAATCTGGCTGCTGTTTCTCTTTCTCTCCCTCCCTCTCTCTCTCCCTCTCTCTCTCTCCTCCCTCTCTCTCTCCCCCTCTCTCTCCTTCCCACCTCCTTCCTCTCCCTCCCTCTTTCTCTCTCTCCCTCTATCTCCCTCTCCCTCCTTCCCACCTCCTTCCTCTCCCTCTCGCTCTCTGTCTCTCTGTCTCCCCCCCTCTCTCTCTCTCGCTCTCTCTGTCTCTCTGTCTCTCTCTGTCTCCCCCTCTCTCTCTCCCTCTACCTCCTTCCCACCTCCTTCCTCTCCCTCTCTCTCTCTCTCGCTCTCTCTGTCTCTCTGTCTCTCTCTGTCTCCCCCTCTCTCTCTCTCTCTCAGGCTCCTACAGCGTTTGGTCTGGTCACCTTTCTGATGCAGGCAGGTGTAGAGAAGAGGCAGATTCAAGCATCTCTTGGTGTTTCTGCTGCAGCTCCTGGTTCTCTCCATCAGTACATACTTTATCCCCTGAGAACGCGGTGAGAAGAAGCAACAGACTGCTGTTTAGTGACGTAGAACAAACGTGCTTTTCATAATGACGAGAAAGGTGGTTTATATAATGGGAACCTTTTCTATGAAACTAGTAAATGATTGGAGATTGGTTAGAAAGTGGAAACATAGCCTGGTTCTGGGAATGCATGTATGATGTTTTGCCAACTGCTGACCATAGTAGTTGGTGAGACGGCAATAACATCTGGGACCAGGCTAGAGGAACTACTTCCAACAGTGAAAATGATTTGATAACGTTGATATGACGTCAGCAGTAGGAGGGAGAACGGTTC